>NW_026999384.1:832510-976509 GCF_037126465.1 Ornithodoros turicata
GTAAAGACCACCCAATTCCGGGGGGAGAAAGGAACGATGTGCTGCAAAAAGCAAAGTATGGCGTAGAGTTCCGCAGCTGTGGATGATGTACAATGCCAAAGGTGACGTCCTTGAACTACGCCTTCGTCGGGGATGACAAACGCTGACGCAGACTTACCACTTCGAGAGGCGCCATCGGTGTAAGCGGTGGTAGAGGTGGAAAACTGCGCGTCTACGAGAGCAAAAAACTGGGCTCGAAGGACTTCTGGGGGAACCTGAGCTCTGCGGACCTGAAGGTTAAAGAGTGATATTAAACGGTAGGAACAACTTATTTATTTACACATGGTAAATAAGACTTTCGTGCACGAGACTGCACTTCTTCAGGTTACCTGAAGAAGTGCAGTCTATCACGCTTTGATTTACTCACCACCGGCAACTTGACATCGCCTATTTTTTCGACCTGAAGGTCAGGAAGACATGCAAGGTAAGTGGCACAGGCAGAGACCAGGGGGCGTTCGGTGGTGTGACAGTCCTAGGTGTGAGCGTGGCGTGCCCTCAGCGCCACGCGATGGAAATCATTCTCAGGACGGTATCGAATTTTCCTGAGGAGTGGGTGACTGGGAACGTTCGCACGCAAACGTAGGAAGTGTGAAGCAGTTTCCCGCTCAGTGAGGACTTCCACCAGGAGATCTCCAGCTTCAGCTAGGACTTGCCATGTTTCAGCCATTCTTGGAACGCCAAGGCAGCGACGAAGGCTTCGGGAAAACAGGGACCGATGGGTATTTAACGATGTATTAGAAACCCTATGGAAGACTGGAAGGCTGTAAAGCACAGTCGCCCTCACCAAAGCCGCGTGAACGGCTAAGAGGGAGCGTTGATCACAGCCCCAGCCGAAGCCAGAAAGATGTTGAATGGCAGGAACCATCGCTGCACCTTGGTTTCAAGGTGCTTAAAGTGACAGTCCGGTCGAAAACATAGGTCTGGGAAACACCGCCTTATGATTTCTAATACTCCTCACAACAACTGTGCAAAATATTTCAGAAGAAATCGTATCGCACGATTTATAATCGGCTTTTTTCTATGCCGCAGTTGGTCCTGAGTAAAGGCCGCAGCGAGCTCTCGCGTGACGTGCATAAGAGCAATGCCGCACGTGACTTGCGCATGCCTGTTTGCGCGATAGTTGATTGTTGCGTGCTAGCATTTGTCCATTATGATGTTTTTGAGTAGCAATCACGCGTTACGTAGACTAAAATGCAGAGTAGCGTCAATGTAAGCACAGGTATCACGACGTAGCCTTCTGTTCAGTATGTATTGTATTTTGTTTGCCAGAATTTGTGTATACCGTCCGCCGTCTCTTTCTGTCCAGAGGGTTTCGTTCAGAGCCGGCTTGCGGTTCTGATCGGTGAACGAAGAAGACGCATTGTTCTAGAGCTCCACTGAAAGATTTCGATTTTTCCAGCTATACGTGAGTGTATACGTTCCATTAACCTCGTTTCCGCCGTTATTCGTTCGGATCGCACCCCGGGCGAAGCCCGGGACACAACTCCCCGGCTGGGATTTCTTCTCGGCAACGATGGATTTTCCGGACCGTACAGGGAAGGCGAAATGTACCACTCTAGCCGCACCGGCGGCCACCCTCACTCCTCGAAAGGAAAGCGGTGAGGAAAATGCCCCACAAGGGCCCTCCCAACACCTTCACTACGATCCTGATCACCTACAAGAAAGCAGCAGTGACATGGACTCCCTGATAATTGACGAGGATGCAGATGACACCGTGGATGGTTTCCGGGTCCCTCGGCAGCAGCTTAAACGGAAACGACGAGCCGAGCGCCGTCACAGCAGCTCCAGTGACGATACAGTCAAAAGTGTACCCTCCTCTACTTGCTCCACAAGGGCTCCCTCTCTGACAGTGCTTTTCCGTCCCATTTCGCAAGGTGAGACGGTCAATAGCTTGCAGTTAACGAAACTTGAGCAATACCTCGAATCGGAAGCACCAAACGAGATTGCCGAAATACGCTTGAATTACAAAAAGAACATCGTCGCAGTCGATGTAAAGACCGCCGGCGGCGTCAACAAACTTTTAGGACTGTCCCGCCTCTGTGCAAAGTCAGTGTCTGCTTTCGTCCCGGCATCAGCACGTGCGACGAACGGGGTTATTCGCGTCTCTGATACATCTCTAAGTGATGCAGAAATCAGCAAACGGCTCCGAGCTGTCATTCCTGTTACGAGCGTCAGGCGCCTCGGTAAGGAAGGAGTGCTTGTGAAGCTGAGCTTCTCCTCAGGCCCCCTACCAAAGCAGGTCCACATTGGAACGGTCAAATTCCTTGCCAGCGAGTACAAACCGAAACCAACTCAGTGTTTCAAGTGTGGACGTTTTGGCCACGTAAATGCAACCTGCACACGTGCCCAGACCTGTATGAGATGCGCCGGGAATCATGACATCAGCGCTTGTATAGAAGAAAACACACTGAAATGTCAGAACTGTGGCAAGGCACATTCCACGCTCGACAATGCCTGCCCCGTAAAGCAGTTGGAAACAGCGGCCCATCGCTACAGCGTCAACAGTCGTGTCCCTATACGTGAGGCCCGTAGAATCTTCCGTGCTTCAAAAGAAAGGAGAAAAGATCCTGCCCTACATCATGAAACTACCACCACGACGAAGGCTCGCCTTCGCAAGGGCGCCCTGCACACCAAGGCTTCTTTCAGTGAGGTGATCAAAAGATCCCATGTCCCCTCCCCTGCTCCGCACACCGCTGAAAAGACTCCTAACGTTGCAAGGGAGCCTCGTACGGCAGCCCCCATATTGTTCACAAGAAACCACATCTCTCCAAAAACGGCGGACAACACACCCGAATCAAACCAGCCGCAAAAAGCAACATCCAATGAACAATTACCAAGGTTTGCTGCGTTCATCGACATCGCTTTTCTCGTCCTCAGGACACTACATGAATGCTCATGGCTTCCATTAGGCATGCGTCACTTCATTTCTCTTGTTCTCCCGCTTCAGCAATCTCTAACGAACTTCGTTGGAGTGTGAGCCCTTTGCAATCCCGCTTCAGCACACTACTCCCCAGGGAGCGCATGTACCTTCTCAACCACTATGAATGCACGAACCAATACCACTACTCCTCGCACCACTACTCGCACGGCCCCTGCAATCATGCAATGGAACTGCAGAGGCCTCAAAGGAAAGCTTCACGAACTCATCCTGTTTCTCAAAAAGCAACCAGTACCAATTATCGCTTTAAGCGAATGTGGTCTTCCAGAGCCGTCCAGTATCGAAGGCTATACGAAGTATGTAAGTCCAAACATACCAACCTTCCCTACCGGGTGCGCGGCTTTGTTCGTTAAAAAGGGTTTAACACAGTGTGAACTCAACCTACAGGACCTCTGCTGTGAGAATGCAGAATTCGTCGCAGCAAACATATCGTTACACAAGCTGACAGTAACAATTGTGTCTGTCTACATTCGTCCTGGCAAACTCAAGCAGAATGAGCTCCAAAGTCGTCTCAGAAGCTTACGGCAGCTCTGCCCTGGTCGCCTCATCATCTCCGGGGACTTTAATGCCCATCATGAGCTATGGGGCAGTTCTCATGCAACCAGACGCGGCAAAGAAATCGTCGAGGCTGCCGACGCACTAGATATGGTCATTGCTAATACTGGCTCCCCAACCTTCTACAAGCCTCCAAGTACCTACACTGCAATAGACGTCACGATTCACTCACCAGACTTAGAGGTCATATGGGAAGTAGGACGGGACACAATGGGGAGTGATCATTTTCCAATTTTCATGTCATTGCCCGGACTGCTCGGAGAACGCCCCCGCCCACATGTCCAGGAACACTCCGTTATCCACTGGGATCGGTTCCGGACATTCTTAGAAAAGAGCGGTTCTGACGACATCACAGCTGATATTTGTCACAGCTTGTCTGCTGCTACTCGGGTGATCGCCACTCGTACTTCCAACCCAACACCAGACCTGAAGTTCCTGAACCTAGCTGCAGCAAGAAGAAGAGCACAGCGCCTCCTTCGACAGAATCCATCCCGTGCGAACCTAACAAGTTACCGCAGAGTCTCAGCAGTCCTACGTCGCTACTCCGTAGCCCTGCGTAGGCACCAATGGAAATCATTCTGTTCTTCGTTGAGCCCACAAACACCTGGGGCAAAAGTGTGGCGAGTCATAGACAAACTCGCAGGAACCCAACGTGATAGTCATCCTTTCCAAAAATTTGCCCTAAAACTAGGCATCACCATAAGTCAGGCCGCTGAGCTCTTCAGTGAAACCTTCACCAGGGAGGGCAACCCACAGGAGCCGGTAGAAACGGCAAAGGACTCCCAACATGTAATGGACACTCCGTTTACGCGACACGAGCTACTAACAGCCTTGCGGAAATGCACACGACGCAACAGCCCAGGACCCGATGGCATCACATATCAAGCCCTTAAAAACCTCCCGCCACAAGCACAAACGCGACTTCTTGATCTATACAACAGCATCTGGATCTCTGGGACTGTCCCCCTTGCTTGGAAGCATGCCATCCTGGTTCCCGTCCTCAAGCCTGGTAAACCTCCCTTTCAACCTGAATCCTACCGACCAATATCCCTCACCTCCTGCGTTGCCAAGTTAATGGAAAGGATGGTTCAAGCAAGACTACTGTGGTTCCTGGAAGTTCACTCCATTTTGCCCAGTAACATGACCGGATTCCGCTGTAAACTCGCAACCAAGGACAACCTCTTAGAGCTCTGCTCTGCCGCCGATGATGCAAAAAAAAGAGGTCTCGCGTTTCTGGCTGCTTTTGTTGATGTAAGAAGCGCTTTCGACATGGTCTCGCCAGATGTGGTGTCAGCTCAACTTCAGAAAATCAAGGTCACCGGTAGAACCCTCCGCTTTATCACTGACATTCTCAATGGCAGAACCACTCAAGTAAGACTCGGAAGTCATTTGGGTCAACTCAAACATTGCCCTACTGGATTACCACAAGGAACCGTCCTGAGCCCGCTGCTGTTTAATGTAGTAATGTCTGGGCTTCCTGAAGCAATTCCCAGCCTTTCCTCTGCTGTGCAGCTGACGATGTATGCAGACGACTTCACAATCTGGACTGTTGGCAGCCGACTAGTACAAATGAATCGCAACCTACAAAGGACCTTAAACGCCATCAAGGAATACTTGGACTCCGTGGGCCTCTCCATCTCAGCCGAAAAATCGTCCTACATGATCGTCAACAAAAAACGGAGAAAAGATCCAGCCAGCCTCAATATCAACGGCATAAAAATACCCAGGGTGAAACAACAAAAAATCCTAGGCCTGATCATGGACGAGCGGCTTTCATGGAAACCGCAAGCAACAGCACTCATTACAACAACTGCACAGTGCCGGAATGCCCAGAGAAGGCTCTGTGGAACGAACTGGGGTTCGTCTCCAAATGCTCTCCTCCACGTCCACAGAGCACTTACGCTCTCAAGAATATTATATGTACTGCCATACGCACTCCCCAGCGATACAAGTATGCAGGAGATTGAGCGCATAAACAGAGGCGGCCTCAAAACTGCTCTTGGCTTACCTAGAGCAGCAAATAACGCTGAGACTTATCTGGAAGCTAAAACCCTCCCCCTCCAGCTAAATGCAACGGAAAAACTACTCCTCCAGTTTGATCGACTTCGGAGAACACCAGTTGGAATAGACATTCTTGAACGCGTCAAGGCGCACAAACACTCGCGCTTCGCAAACCTCGTGCACACCTTCTCCCTGTTAGCTGATCCACTCCCTGTAACCCCTGAGGCAATACCACCATGGCTTATCCGTGAAGTAAGCTGCGGGTTGTCCATACCACACTTACGGAAGAAGACAGCCTCCGCAATCGTCGCAAAATCAATCGCCTCCGACTTCATTCAGACGACACTCGACGAGCACCTGAAGATATTTACAGATGGCTCTGTCCTCCAAAAGCCCAGATCAAGCACTGCCGCCTTCTGCATCCCAGCCCTTAACTTATCTTGGAGTGGACGCATCATCACCAACGTCTCCTCCTCAACTGCCGAGCTCATAGCCATAGAACACGCACTGAGGAACCTGCAAACACTTTCCCCTCAACCAGCCGTCATCCTCACCGATTCCCGCTCTTCCCTTCTTCGGATCCAGCACCCAAAGCACGAAGACACCGTGGCTTGGCAAGTTCGAGACCTAATTCGAACGCTCGAGGACTTGAACTATAATGTCCACCTCCAATGGATACCCTCACACGTGGGCATAGTCGGCAATGAACAAGCGGACAACCTTGCAGCAGCAGCGCACCAACTTGACGCAAACCTACCTGCCCCTATTGACCCTGACGCCACGCGCACGGCAATAAGGGATTATATCACCATGGTTCATCTCCAAACAGCAAACACTCCAGCAGAATACGCACCTGCCTGTCCGACCAGAGGACTTCCGAGACACACTGCCACGCTTATACATCGCCTGAGAACGGGAAGTGCCTTCACACCAGCGTTCCTGCACAAGCTCGGACGAACAGAGTCACCATACTGCAGCAGCTGTAGAGAACTATCTGATATATGCCATCTTCTCCTTTGTTGCGGGAGGTATCACAGCGAAAGGAAATCCCTACTTCAACGTCTTCAGGGCACAGGAACGACTTTACGCTCTTCTAATGACCTCACGCACCCTCAAGGGTCAAGATATACCCGAAGGAAAATTCGGGACGCACTCCTCAGCTTCCTAGAAGACACCGGACTTTCGTCAGTTTTGTAATTTCATCCCCCTAACCCCTCTTTTTCCTCTTTCCTTTCTTTCTTAACTTTTTTGCTTATTCTTTTCCTCCCTTACTCCCCTCCCTTGGAAATGTAACTTGCCGCCATTATTCTGAGCAGGCAGACCACATTTCTTTTCTTAATAAACGTCACTACCACCACCACCACCGTTCAGAGCCGCTTTGGTTAATACGTTCCTCCGTGAATAGCTGCGGATTATTTCCAGACATCCGTGTATGAATGAGGACTGTGGCACGCGGAACACTAGCGTTTATCTCCATTGGGGGACGCTAGGAACCTTGCTATCCGTTGGAAACTCGACACTGCAAGCCCTATCACGTATTTGTATACATGGCTTTTGGATTTGTAGCATTGGTTATTTGTGACAGTTACCTCATTCGGGGAACTCTCTTTTGTAATTTGCTGGTTTTAGCATTGGAGCATTTTGGAGACGTTACGGACCAATCCTGGGACTGAGAAGTGAGACATTTGCATGTTTGATTTTATTTGTGTACTTTGTTGGCGGCGCCCTAATTTTAAACAAAAAGGCCCGTCGTCCACGGGAAGAGGTCTTTTGATCTGGTGTTATTCGCACTTCCTCGTCGGAAGCCGTCTTGTTGTGCAAACTGTACATCGATGTAAATAAACTTTCGCTGCGACCTGGACTGTCCTGGCTCTCCTGTCCGCGCGGACTGGACTCGCGTCATCCCACCGCCACCTTTCACTACTACTCTTTTCCACGGGACCCGAGGAAGGAGCTGACTTTGTCCCACCTGTATTTATATTTGTATTTATTTATGTCGTATATTTGTATTTTATATATGTACTCACTCCCTGGGGGCATCACGCTACTCCCGCCCTTCCCCTTTTTTTTTTCCTATTTTCGGAATAGGAAGCCGGCTCTTTGCCTGGCTAACCTTTCCTTTCTTTTTTTTTCTTAATAAACATATCCCCCCCCCCCGCCATTAGGTCACTTAAATCGTATCAAATTATCATACTGCCTTGATGAAGTCATAGTTACTCCAGGAGGGGGGTTATACGGGGTGTCCCAGACAACGTGTCATTGAATTATAATAAAAAACAACACTACGTCACCTAGAATCATGCAGTCAACGGCATTTCTTTTGCCACCTCATGATCTGAATGACAAGTGACATAAGTTTTATTATGTAAGTTTTTGTGAACCGAATTCGTCAATTTGCGAAGTAAAGTTCACCTTTTTATCAAACCAATGTGGAGAGCATGCTGAATATACACAAATTTATGACAATTATCAGGGAGGAGATATCCCACCGGAAAAAAATAGCTGAACATTATCATTTTCGGGCCACCAAGAGCTCTTGATGACTTTTCAAGCGGAATCACTCAACGCGCAGTATATCTTTTAGGGAAAACGTACACCACAACGCCAAAAAAAGAGGTTGTCCGCGTTGTCTCGTGTTTTTTTTTTTTTTTTTCTTTCCTTTTTTTTTTTTTTTTTGCTCTCCCGCTTTTCGAACACGAACAAATGATGATAGCAAAAAGAAGGGAAAACAAACGTGAGTGCACATGAGACAACTGATGTGCTGAGGCTGGAACAACATAGAAGAGACAAATACATACAAAGCCTCAAATTGCCTAAGAAATTAACGATGAAGGATGGAAGTCACTGGAAAGGTAGAGCCCTGGACCGGTAATCCAGAAGATGTGGGTCCGAGTCCTACAGCTGCTAACCTTTTCGGTGACTTCCATCTTTCATCTTTCATGAGTGCACATTTTTTCGAGAAAACCGCGCGCTCGTTTTCGCTCAATGCCGCAAAAATTGCAAAAAAAAAAAAAAAAAAAGACGCATCCGCTCGTCCATATACTCACAGACACCCTTGCTTATGATTTCTGATTGTGCTCGTTTATTGCACTTGAGCTACTCGGAAGTCGACTCTTGGTGGGCGATAATACAACGACGCGGATTTCGTGACGTTATCCCTATATGCTACGTACATCATTCGTTCTAAAATTCCAACATTCAAAACCCAGAGACGCTCGAGAGTCGACTCCCAGTACTCCCAGCGACTCCATTATCGACAGCTGGAGATGACAACGTATACGATGAGTCTCAAACGCTCACTAATTAAATAAACATCATATCTTTCAAATTTTATTTCGTGCGTTTAGGCAGCCCCTGATTTACGAGCCGCGACCTTCAGCGAAACATATTTAAAAAGAAAAGAAAAAGGCGTCGACACTTAGTAATTTTTCCAAGTAATTAATTGATTTCGGTTTACATATTTTTTGCGCAGAGCAATACAACAATGCACTCCCAAGCAGCACAATGTACTGAAAGTCGAGTGCAATAGGGGTGGTCGGTATGTGTCTTATCAGAGTAGTTCAGTTTCACGAGTCTGTTCAAGGCCTTCCACCTACCCGTCCACCCCTATTGCACTCGACTTTCAGTACATTGTGCTGCTTGGGCTCACTGCATGACCCCTACGGTTGTCAATTTCATGTTCATCCGTCTGGTTGACACACGGGGGTGACGGATGATAAGGAACAGCCGCACGGCCGCAGGAGACCGTTTTGTTTTCTGCCTCATTCTCTAGAATGAGTTGGTGTTTTGAGAGGTGTTCGAAGTGCTGAGGGCCGATACACATCCGTTTCCTGCTTAACATTGAATTGTTGTTGTATCGTTGACTGATTAGATGAGTCACAAAATTAGTGAGCGCGTCTTCCTTATCGTTTTCGCCTCCCACGCCCTACTGGACTGTTGACTGATTAGATCACCCACAACATCGGTGCATTGTCATCAAGCAGGAGAGCAACCCATGGAGGTAGTCCCCTTTCGACAGACACTTAACTTACAAAATTACAATCTTTCAAGCTAGATAACGACAATCTCTAGGAGAGTTTGCTTTTCGTACTGGTCATACCAAGCGAACAATCCAAAGACGGGTGGGTCGCTGCGGAGTGCAGTACAGTCCTAACGCCTCCATATGAGTTTCTAAAAGTGTTCAGAATAAATCAGTGCGAAAAATAGGAAGAACTGATGTGTGCGCGATGAAAATAACTTCTGCATGGCGGTATCTTAAAACATGGTAGTTATGTTTCACTTTAGAGTCCGCTTAATCAAGCTTATCAGGCTAAGCATGTGTCGTACTGCACCTTAGGAATAATGTCTGCTCGACTGCAATGTCGAAAAGCTGAACATTCTACAAGACATACAGTTTCACACCTTTGGATGATCCTGGTTGATCGTTTGATAGAATTGTTTTCGACTGGACAAAAAAATACTGATATCGGTTTGCTTCGGGACACTTCACTGGTGCTTGGAGCACAGCCACTTACTGCGTTCCAGAAACAATCCGAAACATTAGCAGCATGAAAAGGTTATGCGTCCGGACGTGCCAGGGCTCGTCTCGAACACCCCTGCTGTGTGCTCAGTATCTTCTACGACGCTAAGTTCCCTATAGAGTGATGGGAAGCAGACCTCCCAACTCAATGTGAGAGTCGTGGCCTGTATTGAAGATTCAATTGTAGCCTATGCTGATTGTGCTGCAGCTGGAACGACGTTGGTACGCGGTAGTTATTCCATGGTCTACCTTGTGCAGCAGCGAGATACGTGCAGCTCGCGTTATGCTATAAAACGCTTTGGAGAGCAGTTTTCAACGTCTAAATAATTTGTCCGGATGGACCTTAAGCGGTCTTCGTATAATATGCGCTATAACAGCACAGCATACCGTACCGCATTTTTCTTGCTTCGTGACTTTTAAGACGAGTGATGATGGTTGGCGATGGCCGTATTTTTCAATGGATATTTTTTTTACGCTGCAGCGCCCTGCTCCAGCCTTCCTCAATTCACGATGACGAAGGAGAGCAGAACTACGTACGAAGATGCTGCAATCGGGCAGCTGCAATGCAGTTCTCTTGAGCGTGAACCAATCGGGCGGCTCGTGAATGCTATTGCAAAATGCTACAAAATGATTGGACCAGTGTCAATTTGCAAAACATCTTTATTTCGCAGAGAGAAAGCAAAACGTCATGTCTCCCAATGACAGTGTCCCTTGCATTCTGGTTGGTTACTGCAAATACACGAGACAAAATTGATACAAAATAAATTGTGTAGTGTAGCTTTAGAAAACGGTTTAAAGTGCCACTACGGACTAAATATCGTGCTTTCAGAATCCTACAAGAGTTATGTTACTGACATCTCCTTATCGCACTTTACATTCCCGCAGAAAAAACAAAACCGGAGGCATACGCCTTTTTGTGACAATTATGAACAGCTTAAGTGTCACAAAAAGGCGTACGCCTCCCGTTTTCGACAAATCAGGGCAGATAACGATATCATTCGAGGTGATGGTTGGCCAGGAGCGTGCTATGCGGTGAAGTTCATTTTTAAGAGTGTAGTGCAAAACCGACGAGTTACAGGGGTGTATTGGCATCAAATACAGGACAATCGGGTGTGTATTGTCATCAAGCAAGATAACTACCTATGGAGGTAACCTCTTACATACCACATAGCAACGCTCCAAAGGGAGATTGCTTTTTGTGCATGCCATAGCCTGTGAACAATCCTGAAACTCCTGAAGAGTTGCTACGGGGGTGCAGTACAGTCCTAGTGGGCTTATAGAGCTTGCATTGCCAACTGTACGATGGGACAAGCGTTAGCTTGCCCACATCACGCTTCAAAAATGTTTATTGAAAGAGTAAACAAAGGCCTCAAGGCCAGACCACACTAAACACACATTACATAGACATACACATAAAACACATTTCACAGATACCGAAACTCTCATGCACAAAGGAAACACACATCGCAAAATAGTATACAACAGACAGGCGCATGAATGCCTCTGGCCTAAAAAATCAGGCAACTCTCGACAAGCGTCTCTGTACAAAAATACACTATAAAAAGACTATACAAGGCTATACACTACATCACACTACGCTGCACTGTACACACACGCTGTACACTACAGTATACCTTACATTGCACTACACTGTACCATATGCAACGCACTATACCACACTATAAAAAAAGTTACGCGAGTACGCCTACTTTAGTAAATTGTTCATTGAGAATAATATACGTCAAAGCCCTGGTGCACTTGCTTAAGCCACAAATAGCCACAAAGCTCAGAGTGACCTACACAAAGAAGGGGAAAAGGACAGACAAAACATCGCAAGATTGTCTAAAAAGTGACCAAGATGTTTCCCTGAGAGAGCACAAAGACGTCATGATGACTTCGCCATCGGCGTCGGAGACCGTCCCTGCCTAGTCTACGAAGTTCTGCCTGTAGACGGGTCTTGAGTGCCAGGCGTGTCGCAAGCGTCAGGTTCAGGAGTGTAGCCAGTGCCGCTCAGTAGACGGAACGCGTCCGCGCACACCACAACTGAAAACATATTTCCGCTGCCAACAACAAAAAGGCGGGTTCCTTCTTCGATGGTACTGGGAGGTCGTCCAAGTAGTGGACCGTGTCATAGGACACTCAGGGAATCCGGTAGGCAGAAGCCACTCGACGCCACAAAGCCGCCGCATTGATACAATCGTAGAAGATGTGGCGGTGAGTTTCCCTCTCACCACACAGCACCCACGTATCCGACCGGGTTAACCCAAACTGGTACAGTCTTGCTCGTACAGGAAGGATGTCGTGCGTATGTTGCCATAGGATGTCGACCCTCGTTCCGTCGATGAGCCTCCATGCGATGCGACTTCGGTCGTGTTGTTGCTGCTCCCTAATTGGAAGGCTTATGCCGCAGAGGGCTCGGTAGAACTGAGGGGCAGACCACATCGGGAAGTCTGCTTCTGGCTAGAACTGATGAAGCCTAACAGCGTGCATTTTCATCAGACGGTAGAATTGGCAAAGTAGTATTGAAATAATAAACAACTGAAGCAGAGGAGCTCGCCTCAGTACCCCACGGACTGCAATGGCTGCCCGCGTTCTGCTCTTACCAAAAAGAAGAGCAAGCTCACTTCTGGCCCCCTCCACCGCGAAAGATCAATACGCGGATTTCAAGGGAGACCAGAGCATATTGATAAAAATGCGTGTGTATTGTCATCAAGCAGGAGAGATACCTATGGAGGCAGTCCCCTTTGGACTAACTTTACGTTACAGTCCTACAAGCTAGATAACAACATTCTCTACACTCTTAGATATGAACTTCACCGCATAGCACGCTCCTAGCCAACCATAATCTCGAATGATATCGTTATCTGCCCTGATTTGCTGAAAACGGGAGGCGTACGCCTTTTCGTGACAATTATGAACAGCATAAGTGTCACAAAAAAGGCATACGCCTCCCGCTTTCAACAAATCAGGGCTGATATCGATATCATTCGAGATGATAGTTGGCTAGGAGCGTGCTATGTGGTGAAGTTCATTTTTAAGAGTGCAGGACAGTTTGCTTTTCCACACTGCTTTGCTTTGACCATATTGCTTTGACCATATTGCTTTGACCATACCAAGCGAACAATCCAAACACGGGAGAGCCGCTGCGGGGTGCAGTACGGTCCTAGCGAGCTAGCTAGAACATGAACACATTGACTGTATTGTCATCAAGCAGAAGAGCTACCATGGATAAAGGGCAATTAATTGTTAGTGCGGTGACTCCCGCGAACGGTGTTTTGCAGTCTGCCCACGGCCACATATCGTCAGTGCTGGTTATCCAACTTTGCCGGTGTGGCGGAAGCTTTTAACAATAAAAGTGTGCCTCTCACGCCACTTAGCGGCACGCAATGAAGACGGCGTTCCACTTTTGAGGACTGAAATAAATGTTGATCATGGTGCACCCATAAAAATGAACTTCACCACATAGCACCACCCTACACTCTTAAAAATGAACTTACCACATAGCACGTTCCTATAGCCAACCATCATTCCGAATGACATCGTTCTCTCCCCTGATTTGTTGAAAACGGGAGACACACTTATGCAGAAATGTTAATTGCCACAAAAAGACGTACGCCCCGCGCTTTCCGCAGATCAAGAGTGATAGAGGTATCTCTCTGTACAATAGTTGGCTTTCAGCGTGCTATGTGGTGAAGCTTTGTTTTAAGAGTGCGGCCAACCATCATCCCGGATGACAACGTCCTCTCCCTTGATAGCATGAGTATGGGAGGCGTGCGCCTGTTTTTGTGTCAATTATGCACGACATGAGGCCAGAAAATAAAAGCTCCCGTTCTCGATAAATCGGGCGAAAACGTTGTCGTTCGGGATGATGGTTGGCTAGGAGCGTGCTATGTGTTGCAGTTAATTTTTAAGAGTGTACCCCACTAGTTCACAGCGCTTCCGGCGCATTCGTCATCATCTATGATAAGAGCGCGCTATCTCAGCTACGGCAGAACGACAGAACGGTCAGCGTCAAAATGTCAGTCGTGTTGAGAAGGGATACCAAAGCGTCTCTTGTGGCTGTTCCTAATCTTCCGTAGCCCCCGTTCGAGAACCAGGCGGATGAACGCGAAATTGACAGCCGCATAGCTGATAGAAAGATCGAATTGGTGCACTGCTACGCGCAAGAGATATGTACACCGAAACCAATTAATTACTCGGAAAAATGGTTAGGTGTCGGCGCTGTGTTTTTCTTGGAATATTTTTCGCTAAAGGTCACGATGCGTAAAACATTGGTTCCGTAAGCGTGCGAAGTAATAGTTAAAAGTTACACTCTTAGAAATGAACTTCACCGCATAGCACGCACCTGGCCAACCATAATCTCTAATGACATCGTTACCTTCCCTGATTTGCTAAAAACGGGAGTTGTACGTCTTTCTTGTGACACTTATGTTGTTCATAATTGCACAAAAAAGGCGTTTGTTTTCAACAAATGTTGGACGAGAACGTTGTCATTCGGAATGATGGTTGGCTAGGAGCGTGCTATGTTGTGAAACTTTTGTTCAAAAGTGTAAGATGTTTATTTAATTAGTGAGCGTATGCAAATGAGCCGCTAACTACTCAGTTAAAAAATAACGGTTCCGAGCCCTGGTCACAGGCACGCCTCATTAGGTATCGTAGTGCCGAAGCATGAAGAGACCTGGGCACCCTCGGTAGCCTATATCGGCGTATCCGGAGGATCATATACTGAAATACAATTTGTTGGGGGCAGGTTCGTTAAGTGTAATAGCGCGGAAAACGTCTGTAACGGCGATGGGACTTCGTCTTTTGCAATTAAAACGTACGCCTGCAACGAGCCAGGGATGCCATCTAAATTCCTGACGTCCTTCCCTTAACTCAAGTTATCGTTTTCAATGTGATTAACTGCTCAGTGTAGCTGTGAAACCAGTATAATTTTCCTTTCACGAATTAAAACACCATTTTCAACACCATATTCCCAGTCCAAATGGAGTGTAAAAAAAGTGTACAGGACGTAAACACCTCATTCAACACCTCAGTTTACACCCTTAATGATCGACATGGGATAAAACGTGGTGTATGTCGATATTGCACCTTTAGTAATGCTCTTTTTACACCATTTGCTACAGTTTGCGGGATAGAAAAGGGTGTTTTATAAGAATACGCCTGTTTTGAGCGAATAAAGGTGTAAAATGACATCCGTAGAAATCTCATGGATGCGTGGTTTCGTACGCAGCAACGATGCTAACCGACTTTCACAGCTTTCATTTTCTGGTGTACACTCTTAGCTTCGTACCCTTATAGTAAAGGCAAAAAATTGGCCCAGAAAGTATATCTATTTAGAAGTGTTCAGTGTTCCCTTTCGCTTCTTTTGAATAAAGCCTAAGGTGTACCTCTTAAAATATCACGGTTACCTTGATGTTTAGAGTACGGTCACTTTTACAAAGTGTAACTCTTATGGAATTATCACCGTTACCTTTCTGTTAACTACTGTTGACTTGAATTCTGTACCGTCTGCTTAGAGGCTCTATCGTAGCCTTAGGGAAGTATATTCCCGGTACCTTCATGTTAAGGCTACAGTGCCTGACAGAAGTTTACGGGACACAAGGTCGATGGACTTTTTCTTCAGCGTGACAGTGCCGCCACCGCCGGCACGTGACGACAAGTAGAAAGCAGAAACAGTAACAGATTGTTCTTCTCCTTTCCACTTCTCCTATCGTGTAGACGGCCTTAGCATCACGCTGAAGAAAAATTACGCCGACCTCGTGTCCCGTAATCCTTTGTCGAGCACCGTACCTCAATTCCATGGACCAGGTCGGTATTAAATGCCAGTCACAAAGACTGATCTGTGAGACTGATGCGATTAAGATGTTAGTCACAAAAGGACTAACTATAGGATCCAGTCAGGTCCATCTCATAGGTCAGCGTTTGTGACTGGCTTTCAATAGCGACCTGTGTAACGTGGTGATGACGTTGTTGTCAATGTACACAGACCACAGGAAATGACAGGGAGTAGTTTTTTCCACATATATTTACAACCATTATTCGGTGCAAAATCCGAAAACAGTCCTTGGAACGGCTCTGCCACACGCAGAAAGCTCAAGTGACACTCAAGTTACTCAAGTGACAGAATAAAGCAATCATCGGAATAAATTTGAACGCGTCCTCAGAGCGAAATAAATTTTAAAGGCGATGCTCAACTGTAAAGGTTGTTTTGCTTTGCTAACTAAAATTAAAAGAGAAAATAATCTTAATTCGGGATTCTATCACAAGCAAAGACTCTTGCTTTCGCTATAGACCACCGCACCGTAAACTTCTCGCTTAAAGCTGCACCAGAAAGAACGTATTTGCGAATGTGGCTATACACTTTGGCCCCCGTGTTTTAGTTCAGCTTATCGGTAAATTCACTTTTAACGCATTAATTCAATCAATAAAATCAACAGACAGAAACATTCATGGCGTGAGGGAAGATGCCCTAGGTCGCTTAATATAATCGGGAAGTTCGTCTCGTTTTGCGATCTAGTCAAGGGACGGCAAAACCGTTACGCTGCAAAAAAGAGAGTCTTCTAGAATTTCGAGAAGGACAATGAATTTCACTGAAACTCACCTCAAGCAATTTTCAAGCTTACACATTATATCCAATTATATATTTCCAAGGTACGATATTGAAACCTAGTTCTCTTTTCCGTATTGAGTTGTCAATTGGTCTCTTGCTATTTCCTTTCGCTGTCTTTTGAACGTTATTTTATTTACTGTTTTTCTTTATCTTTTTATTTTTAACGGGCACCTCAATGTGTGTTCTTCCTTGAGCGACTGACGCGGTGTTATGCTTAGCTTTTACAAGGCATGAGGGAACATGTTCGTTAGGCGGACATGTTCGCTGCGCACATGTACGCGCTGCTATTGTGTCTCTTCATGTGTCAATGAAATTGTTCATATAAAAATTACATCTTCCTCTCCTTCTATTGAGCAAAGGTACAGCCTCAACTAAATCGACATTCCTACCGATTTCAGAAAGTGCAAAGTACCTTCCGGGTCCATGCTAGCAGTAACAGTACAATATGCGTTTATGATTTCCAGTGTCGTCTATCTCAGAGATGTATTCTGGGAGGTGGCATTCAACTCCTGTGCACCTTCCATGGCGAACACTGCGAACGCCCGCACCTGAGAACGGCATGATGCCTGAAAAGGCAGTTTCCGCGTTTAGTGACATGTAGAACATGTTCAGTATAGTAACAGTTTACCATTGACACATCAGCGCGACCTCCGTCAGCAGAGTTCGAACTAGTGACAGCCGAAAACCTCCGATATGAAGAAGCTCATACGATGTCAAAACTGGTAAATTATCAGTGTCAAAAAAGGTCGTCCAAGATCTGCGGGCAGTTGCATGTCAAGGGGCGAATGATGAAGAACGAGAGGGGGAAAACCACTGCATAGCGCGCAGCCAAGGACGCTCAAGTGAGGGTAAAACTTATAAGTAACATCGCCCTTACTCCTATGGATAGGGAACACAAATCTTTACATGTTACACCATCTGGCACTCGGCCAGTCACTTATATTACCGACGAGTACCTTCTACCGTGGCATATAGAAGTTGCGTAACGTTGTCAGAAAAGTAGTGTAACTTTTAAATTAGATGTTATAGCATTTTCAACGTGGCCCTAAAAGCAACCAGATTAAGAGTGTATCAGGGGAAATTTTTCAATCTGCAGGAGGGGACCCGGGCACAACGCCCCCCCCCCCCTTTTTTTATTTTATTTTCATGCACAGAGGTCGGGCAGGGTGCCGGGGATTTCATGTTCTGATGTTGTGAGGCAAATTTCTACTGTATTTTAATTTTTTCGAGGTGTTCATGTTGAGCGTCAGCTTGGTAGAGTTCTCGTAGAGTTCCTGACGCAGCTTGGGAAAGTTTAGGGAGGACGACGGCGGGGCTCAGTCCCTCAAGCCCCGTAGCATTCCGCGCCTGTCTTCTGATCACTGTACGCACACCGGGTCCGTGGGTCATGGTGGAGAAGCAAGCGACAGAGAGACGCCGACAGATCACCCACAACGCGCATATATTGTTACAGGTTACTAAATTATAAACATAACTTCTGAAGGCTTGCTGTTATTCTAGTAATTAGTAACCCGAGTGCTCATTGACGTGTGTATTGTCATCAAGCAAGATAACTACCTATGGAGGTAGCCTCTTTTACACAAACTCTATCTTACATACCAGATAACAACGCTCCAAAGGGAGATTGCTTTTTGTACGTGCCATACCCTGCGAACAATCCTGAAACTCCGGAAGATTCGCCACGGGGGACCAGTACAGTCCTAGTGGGCTTACTAGAACTGCCACTCACCTTGATCATGATCAAAGAGCCGAGTCGCTGTAAGCCAGCGGCGACAGCACTTCACAGACCCAAATATTGACTGCTCACGGATGATATGTGCACGCAGCCCGGCTCTCACTGCCTGAAAAATAGCCATGCTCCCAGCATCTGGACCACCAAAGGACAGCCGGCACCGGCGAATCCAAATTTGGAAGTTAATTTCCGAAATCAGCAATGCTAGTTACTTCCGCTCTGCGCGTGCGACCGGCAACGGCTCCAGGTACCTTACGGTGGCCCAATTAAATGCTGGGAGCCCAAATATTTGCGCCGCCCTACTCCACAGTAAAAGTGGAATATGGCATCGCAAAAAACAATTTTCTGCTGTCTCAGACATGCCACAAGACGGACAACCGTCCGTGCAACATGTCCGAAAACGTTGCAAACGTTCACGCAGTGGGAGGACACCATGTGCCAGCTTCCATTGGAGACTAGCGCGCCGTGCATCATGCCAGCCAGCAGTGATACGCCGCCAGGCGAATTTCGTTGGCACTGCTGGCCTTGCGGGACCCGGTCGCATTTCCCTGTAGGCGGCGTAGAAATCACGGACGCTCCACAAGGAAATGTCTTCATCTGGGCATTCGACACGCAAGCGCCGCACGACAGCAACACAAGCACAAAAATAAGCAGGGAGTACTTCCGCCCTGGGGCGAAGCTCGGGACTTTCGAGGAACCACCTGGTGGCGTATCCTAGGAAATACTGCACTAATGCGCAAGCCGGGTGCTGTGACGCACGGAGCGCCTCAAAGAGAATACGCGATTGAAGCGCCAAGCACTTTTCTGGCACAGCCGGAACTCCCAAGCCACCCAGATCACGGCTTCCGTGGAGTTGAGACCTACTGACCCATTCAACGGATCCGCCCCACAGAAAGCGGAACGCGTGTCGTGTGATAGCTGCTTGTATTACCGCTGGCGGGGATGAAACAGCCGCTAAAAACCACAAGCGACTGCAATACCATGCTGCTAACAGCCGTGCCCGAAAAGTGATCGGCAGTTCAACAAACTTAAGTTCTTGCAGCACAGCACTACAGCGGCTGAATACTCGAGGCCAGTTGACAGGTGAGACCCCTGCACTGTCAAAAACAACTCCCAGGATTTTAACCTGAGGTCTTACAGGAACTTGAAACGGTGCAGCACAGGTTGGCTGAACATTTAAAAAAAGAGCGACACTTTTGAACCTATTCAATCTTGCCCCAGAAATTGTACCGTAGTCTTCGAACGCTTTCAACACTGGCTCTAGGGAACTCTCGCGCGGTAGTATGACGGAGACATCATCAGCGTACGCAAACACAGGCGGTGGGCATCTATTAGGTACCCTTAGGATAACTGAGAGAGAACACGGTCTCTCGAGGAGAGGGTTGATGGCAAGGGCATACAAGGCGGGGGAGAGAGGGCATCTTTGTCGGACACCACACGTAACGTCAAACGAAGACGATAGACCACTATCTACGGAAACGACACTTTTTGCACCTTTGTATAGCACCTCAACGAAGTGCACCCAACCATCGGCGAAACCATATGCTCTCAGTGTTGAAAATAGATACATGTGGTGGACACGACCGAATGCCTTCGACTGATCGAAGGAAGCCACCACTGCTGCTGTGCGTGAACACATTATCCAATGTATGGCATCACGTAGCGCTATCCTGTGGAGGTCTGATGACCTGCCAAGGACCGAACACGCCTGCCACGGGTGTAGCACCTTTTCTAAATGCGGCGAAGCACGCAAAAGACTTGGCACGACTTGGCTAGATTTTGTAGTCGCATGCCAATAGAGTATGCATCCGGATCTCGTTTTCTGGGTGGGTCCTTACACAAAAGGACAACAACTCCACTCTGCATGCTAGAACGTAGCATCCCTCGGGAAAAGCATAGATTAAATACCCGAGTCAAGGAGTTACCAATTACCCGCCAGAAACATTTGTAGAACTCAACTGGGAGGGCACCAACGCCGGGACAATTTCCGTTCGGCATTGAGGAGACAGCTGCTACAATCTCTTGTTGCGTGAGCGGCCCTGAGCCTACATGCTCTATCTTTTCGTCCAGCAGGGGGCACTCTCGGCTGATAACGGGCTCGTCGGGTGATGACTCCTCGTAAAGGGCCGCGCAATGCTCACGCATCGCTGCTTGAACGTCATCAGGTTCGGTTAAAATGATCCGTCAGCTGACAGGAGCTCGGCTGTACTCGAGCCCGGATTTCCTGCCACATAGGCCGCAATAGCATGCGGGAGCTATAAGTTTCCCGACACCAGCGCTCGACGTTTCTTTGCGCTACGACCTTGCGCCAAGAGTGCATACGAAGAGACGCAAGGCGCCTTTGCACAACCTCTATCTCAGAGGCAGTATCATGGCTGCGAGAGCCAGGGTGGCGAAGAACAGCTAATATCTGCCTGAGTGCATCTCTACACTGCCGATGTTCACGCGCATGCTGTCTCCCCCAAGACCGAAGACGGTGTGCTGCTCCTTGCTTCAAAGCCTCCCAGTGATCTGGCCCGAAATCGGGTGCGGAACACTGTTCCGATAACCAATCTTGCATATCACTTTTAATTTCGGGATCCTCGAGCAAGGACACGTTCAGCCGCCAAAAACAACAACCAGATCGAAAATTGAACAGGCCAGATAGGGACAAAAGAACGCCGTGATGATCTGTAAGATCCCCAGCAGGTCGGGTCGCACAACTAGAGATGAAGTCTGCCAAGCCTGGCGAGACATAAAATCTGTCTAGTCGGCTGTGGTTGCCACGTGTGTTAACCCAGGTGAACTCACAGGCATTACCATGCACGTGGGACCAAGTATCAATTAAAGCAATCGAGTTCACCACTAGCTCTCTGTTCGCCTGCCGGCCGTGCTGGCGGTCTATCGTACAGTTAAAATCGCCTGCAAATATTAAGTTCTGATTTCCATAAAAAACGTGTCAATTCTGCGAAAAAAATCCGAGCGCTCACCGCGGCGCACGGGGGCGTAAACATTCACAACACGCAGTGTTTTACTCTCATGTTCCAGCTCGAGAGCCACCACCCTTTCCTCGGTGTCCGTGTCGAACCACCTGATAGATCCCCGAAACGACTGAAAAACTAAAATCTCCACGCCAGCTCTGTGGGGCGAACCACAGCTAAAGAACGCCTTGAGCCCATGCGAAACCTCTAAAGACTTTATAGCCCGACCGGACAGGAACCCGGTTTCTTGCAGGAGAAGGATGTCTACGCGAGCAGACCTTGCCCAGTCGATAAATTCTAACTGCTTCACCTCCCTGCTGAGCCCACGTACATTTAGTGTGGTAAGTCTGAACAGGGACATTAAGAGAAAAATTGAGGACGCGAACACGCTAGTTAGGGATCTCGCACTGCAGACCCCTCGGATGCTTGGCGCTTCCTCTTCGCTGCAGATTCGATGAAATCCATCGCGTCAGCAACTGCACCTTCCTCATCTAACTCTAGGTCAATAACTAACCTGTCGGAGCTAGAAGACGCTACACTGTCCCCATCACCCCCAACTCCAGTATGACCACCAGCATCCCCGTCACTAACTGCGACCATTGCCTCAGTATGAGTTACAGCAGCTCCCTCGACAATGACCTCACGGCTCACCTTGGTGACTGGCCCATATCCCGTGAGTGCCGTCTCTATACCGCTGTATCGGGAATGGGGTCCAGAACCGAAATAACCGTCACCGTGACCCGTGACCAAGTTGTGTGTGTGTATTGCCATCAAGCAGGAGAGCCACCTATGGAGGTGACCGTGACAAAGTTGGACTCGAGAATTGTTAGTGCGGCGAATGCCGCGAACGGTGTGTTGCAGTCTGCCCACGGCCACATATCGTCAGTGCTAGTTATACAACTTTGCCGGTGTGCCGGAAGCTTAAAGGAACCATGAAAGGATATTTGACAAGCCCACGATCATTTTTAATTTGTTCCCCTGTACTAAAGCGTTCACTCTGTGAAATGTGAAGTTCAAAATGGCTCAAATACCGAAGATATTCTATATTAACATCGGGCGTGAACTGCAGCTGCTATACGATCCGCGTCCGAGACGAACTGGCCGGGGCATCATGCACAGAACATGCTGCTGATTCGTGGACGGGCTTTTGCGAGCAAACTGCAAAATTTTCAAACAAGCTCGCATGCTTCGCCATGAAATATGTTTTAATTTGACCTGGAGACAAGATTGTATCTAACCGTTGACACAGAACCCTATGAGAAATGTAATATAGCCGTTCACTGTCAGCATGGTTACCGGAGCACGTTTTCCTCTTTGAACTTCTTCTTCGTCAGAACATACCTCCGTCGGTGACGTTTTACGAGCTGCTGAGTACCGAACGATACATAGACGCTGTGCGTGTCGCATAATCTCTTCCTCAATCGCTGACAATTTGCCTTTCGTCATATTTCAAGTGATTTGGACGGTAGATATACGACGTCATTGTTGTCCAAACCGAAACCATGCACCCACATGGTTCTGCGGGCTGTTCCTCCTCGTCGTTCACAGTTGGCTGAGGTAATTGGATGGCGATGACGTACGCTCGCTTCGAAGGCATATATCCAGCGGTCACGGCCTGCTATTTTTGTCTGATAACTACGCCCCCGTTGTACTGAATACGGTTAAAAGTAGACGTGTTCACGATAATGAGGGATCATGAGAATGGTTTCCTGCAGAGTAGTCGGAATTAGCGAAAATAATTTCATGGTCCCTTTAACAATAAAAGTGTGCCTCTCGCGCCACTTAGCGGCACGCAATGAAGACGGCGTTCCACTTTTCAGGACTGAAATAAATGTTGATCATGGTGCACCCTTAAAAATGAACTTGACAACATAGCACGCTCCTAGTCAACAATCATTCCAAATGACATCGTAATCTCCCCTGATTTGTGGAAACCGGGAGACACGCTTATGCAGAAATGTTAATTGTCACAAAAAGGCGTACGCCCCGCGCTTTCCGCAAATAAAGAGTGATAGAGGTATCTCTCTGTACAGTGCTTGGCTTTCAGTGTGCTATGTTGTGAAGCTTCGTTTTAAGAGTGCCGCCAACCATCATCCCGGATGACAACGTCCTCTCCCTTAATTGGATGAGTAGGGGAGGCGCGCGCCTTTTTTGTATCAATCATGCACGACATAAGGACAGAAAATAAAAATAAAATGAAAGGCTCCCGTTCTCGATAAATCGGGCGAAAACGTTGTCGTTCGGGATGATGGTTGGCTAGGAGCGTGCTATGTGTTGCAGTTAATTTTTAGGAGTGTACCCCACTAGTTCACAGCGCTCCCGGCGCATTCGTCATCATCCATGATAAGAGCGCGCTATCTCAGCTATGGAACGACAGAACGATCAGCGCTGTGTCAGTCGCGTTGAGAAGGCATACCAAAGCATCTCTTGTGGCTGTTCCTAATCTTCCGTAGCCCCAGTAGCCCCCGTGCGACAACCAGTCAGATGAACGCGAAATGGACAGCCGCATAGCTGATACAAAGATCGAATTGGTGCACTGCTCCGCGCAAGAGATATGTACACCGAAACCGATTAATTACTCGGAAAAATCGTTAGGTGTCGACGCAGTGTTTTTCTTGGAATATTTTTCGCTAAAGGTCACGATGCGTAAAACAGTGGTTCCGTAAGCGTGCGAAGTAATAGTTAAAAGTTACACTCTTAGAAATGAACTTCACCGCATAGCACGCACCTGGCCAACCATAATCTCCAGTGATATCGTTATCTTCCCTGATTTGCTAAAAACGGGAGCCGTACGCCATTCTTGTGACACTTACGTTGTTCATAACTGTCACAAAAAAGGCGTTCGTTTTCAACAAATGTTGGACGAAAACGTTGTCATTCGGAATGATGGCTGGCTATAGGAGCGTGCTATGTTGTGAAACTCAGTTTTAAAAGTGTAGGATGATTGTTTAATTAGTGAGCGTATGCAAATGAGCCGCTCACTACTCAGTTCATAGCCGATGTCCAAAGGATCTTTACCGAAATTTCTTCGATGGTGCCGCCCCATAGGTCCTGTACGAAATTATATAGGACTTTGTAGAACCCTATAAAACTCATATAGGTCCTATATCTGTCATTTAGGACCCATATTCACTCCTATATAAGGTGCGTATAGGTTTAGATAGATCCTGTATCAGGCAGTATATGTCCTATATAAGTATGTCCTGTATAAGTACGCATGTAGGAGCTGCATGGGGCTAGGTCCTATGAAGGAGTCGATGTAGGAACTAGATTGCACAATGTTGCATCAAAATACCGTGGTCTCCCGTTAAGCGGGAGTGGTTTAAGCTATTCCGGTTACGCCGAACAAATCGCTTGAACTTTATGGTCTTGTCACATAAAGAAAAAAAAAATCGTCTGACACGAACCACATCGATTCGGTTAATGCGAATATCGTGACCACACAATTCGTAAGAATATACAGAATTTGATGCAGTCTTACTGAACTTAGTGGATTTTTCGAAACGTTTTCGAACGCTCAGGACCGCCTGTTTCTAACGCTCGCTTTACCTCGCGCTATGGTGCACTGCTGGAGGCCAACTTTACGGGTGCTGTTGAGCAGCCAAGTACATTTTTTTCAAGCATTCTCGCAGCCACATTTTTCTTCTTCTTCCGTCCATGTTTCCATGCGCAATAATTACGTGCATAGCATTCGATCGGCTCAGGTTTCTCCTTTCTGAGCAAGGCAGTTCAATTTCTGTGATCACCACCTTGTCTCCTTTTGTTCTTTTTTTTTACCTTGTGAGGCACATGTAATGGGGTTTTGCGATTGTGATGCATGTTCCAGCGCTGCAAAGAAAATGAAATAAATGAAGTGCACCATCTGATCCAAAGTTGTAATTTGGCATTTGCGTACAATTTGTGAAAGCACCACAATTTTTTTAATCCTTGCCAACTCTATGGAGAGCGCAATACATTTGGTTAGAGTTTATGGCACACTTCAATAGTAGACTTGGATATTGTAATTTGATGCACTTCTGTTAGGCTGAACTGCTGGTAGGACTAACAACTTTTTGAGGTCTCTCCGTGAGGTCCCTCGGTCTTGAAGGGAGACACTGTGGGTTCACGCTTGGGCCTGTATGAAAAGGGCTCGGAGCTGGGGATGCAGTTCACTGCTATGCCATAAACAGGCTTAGTTGCACTCAGTTTGTCCCCGTGCTGAGAAAGCATAATATTAAATTTTGTATAACGTACAATTGAACACTGAAAAAGTGAATTAAAATGGCAAACATCTTAGAATGAATACCCTTATAACAGGAATGTCGGAACGCCACAAGTTACAATGTTTACTGCTGAAGAGATGATGATGAACGAACAAGAAATGCAAATGCATGTGCACCAATGAACCGTTACCTATGCGAAAAATCAACCTCCCTTCTTGAGAAGTGATTCAAGGTGTCACCTCATAACCAAGAATAGACGAGAGTCAACCACAGCCAACAAATTTTAAACAAACACAATATTACACACTTGTATTTGCAATATGGTGATTCACCAAAGCCTGCTGTTGTGCCCATGACACAACTGTATGAACGTTTACAGTCACATTAGGTTTCATTATTAGCACTTGTGCATGACATGTAACCACTGAATGGCCAATGGAATGATTGAAACCGGTATGCAGGTACAGACTTTCTGAGAGAGCATGATTATTGTCGTCTCAGGGAAAGTCTGGTCACGTTCTATGAGGTTTGGAACGCGAGACACATAATCCTCACCATCACCAAATGAAATGAAAACACATGGTCTTGTAATGTCACGTGCAGAACCAATGTGTGTGCAACAGACATAAACACTGTGTAACATGTGATGGCAGTTGTGCAGCACTTTCTTCTGGAATAATTTTAGCACAAAGTAACATAGACTTGCCAGTGAGTGGTGAACTTTGGTCAGTCACTTCTAAGATTCGCTTCATTTTATAAATGCTCCCGTCTTTAGACTCAAACATGGAACAGTTTTTTCTCCCAGACCGATGCCGCTCACTGTGAAATACTGTGCCTAAATAACTGAATCTGAAGTGTTCTTGCACACGAGGTACACATTGCAGCAGTGACTCCAGGCAAAAAGTCTCCTGATGTGAGAGAAAAGAAACATGCTTGGGCACACCAAACATAACAGTGCCATCGACACGTCGTGCACTCTGAGTCTTTGGATGATCGAGAAGGTTGTGGCAGAGCTCTGCCACGTTAGCTGGGAGTGGAACCACTGAGAGCAGAAATCGAAGCTCCTGTGCCATGATGACCCGTTCTAGTACCTGCTCAGGGACACCTTTTGCAGCAGTGACTAGATTCACAATAACGCCATTGCCGCTTTCGAATCTGAATGCTGAATGGGCCCAGAGTGGTCCAAAGTTCTTTGCTGCGTTGGCAAGGTGCAGCAGCTGGTGAACGTTGAAGCTCATGCAACGATGACCGTAAAGGTTTGCTGCTTGCTGCACAAACCGTCTCAGAAGACATTCTGAAATGGGGTTTAGCACAAGTCAATTGCATACGTTTTTGCGGCGGCTACTAATTGACAAAGCAGCATGGAGCTATAAATTGGCTTATCTACCATTGATTCCCACCTACTCACAACCCAAATTTGTAAAAAAAAGGTGTTTCTCCACCCAAATAAGTCGTTTGTTCATTTAATGTTCTCTCTGTTTAATGGTGAGTTTAACCAAAAAATGCCTTAAAAGTAACTGGTTACTTCTATACAGGCCGTGGACGAATCCAGCGATCCAGTTAAAAATGAAATCAGAGAACCTCAGTGGGAAACAGTCAGTATTCCAAACAGAGACTGTCCTGCTTCAGGGCACCGTCTGCATCATGGACATCACTTTTAAACGTTAGGTGAATGACGTGTGAAAAGAGACATGCACAGTAGGGAGAAAAATGCTGTACATCCTCAGAGCTATGTGAATAACCACAAGTTATTGGGGGTCATTGTTAGTGTCGAGTTGCTGGGTAGGTCAACACGCAGAAAATAAGTCAAAAGATGATGATTACCGAAAAATACAATAGGCACATGCACAGGAGGTCGAACACACACATACATGAACTGCTGAGGGCCAAACCCAACATTTATTCTAAAGCCCGAGCTCTGTCCACACTGGGCGTCAAGGTGGTTGTGAGACCTGAGCTCAATTAGGGTCAGAGGTGAGAACGTCTGTGAAGCCACCATTGCAGTGCTCCATTGTGCTATCAGGCTGAGAATATGAAATTGAGGCTGAAAAATTCATGGCTTGATACTTACCAGCATAGCTAATCTGACCAAGGGTGAGTTCTTCTTGCAACAAAATGAATATTGCTTCAGAAAGTAAGGCAAAGTGCCGCAGATACTTCAGTGGAAGAAGGTGATGGCAGCACGGCAGGCAATAATAGAGAAGCCAATTTCTCCATTCGTGAGCTTTCCAATAGCACCTCTCACGTAGTGTTCGGGGCAAGCGTGTGATGTGATGAGGAGGCCTTATGCTCAACAGACGGCTCTTTAGCACTTCAAGCATGCTTGGACGCCCTGGAATGTTAAAAGATATATAAACATGCTGTGTAACTGCAGTACATTCTGAGCATGACAAGATACCAGTATCGTTCTGCCACAAAAAATGCATATTATTAAAGTTTGGAAAACTAGTGCCTCAACAATAAAATCTGCTGGGATGACTTGGGCTGCACCACACAGCAACACTTACCAGTGTAATACCGTTCTTGGCTGTTTGAGGAGTCTAACCAGTATTCGGTGAATTGCCTGACTGCACCGAGCAGAACGCAGTGCATGTAGTCCACAGTATATGACCACACGAGGCCAAACCGTGGTTAATTCAAAAATGGTGAGCGTCCTTTGAAGCCATTAACTGGTGTGCCAAGCTCTAGTGCAAACTTCATGTCCCTGAGGACACCAGCTGCAGTTTACTCCACCTGGGGTTGGACATACAAGTACACCCGTCTCCCTGTAACACATCCAAAAAGCATTGCAGAAATACCATGTCTGTACTTTGCCTACTTAAATGGAAGCGAGCACGACCAGCGTCTACTGTTAATATGTGGGAGGCGAGCACTAAATTTACGGATCCCTCACAAACAGTGTTCAAGCAGGTGGCAGTTTTGTGCTTCCCCTGCTTCCAGTAGGCGCTGACCCTGTAAGCAATGTCAACATAGCTCATAATTCAGCAAATTGGCGCTCCAGCAAATGTTACATCAACATATTTTTTAACAGTAGGCTTAACTTCTTCACTTGTTGCACAAGAAAGGCACCATGGGCAACCAAATGATTCATTAAATTGGACATGGTTTGCGATAGCAGCGCTTGCAGGAGAGTCAACGCAGACGCATGTAGTATTCACCTTGGTACGAAGAGGAACCGTGCAGCACTCCCACACCAACTGTACCACATTTCCCATGGCCTCAACAAATTTCCCAAGAAACGACAGCATCTCAGGGTGCTTGCGTCCAAACCACAACCCAGCAAGGACTGTGTTCTCGTGCCTGTGTGGTAATGGAAGCTCATTCACAAGAAGTTGAATAGGCCATACGGAAGTATTTGATGACTTGTAGAGTGGGCTTCCATCTGTATTCAGCGTCACGGTCAAAAGAGATAAGAGAAAAAACTTTGAAAAGAGAAAGAACGCGAAGCTAAACATATCCAAATCCGTAGACCATTCCCTTTGCGTTGAACTGACACCTGGTCATTTGCACGTGGTGTTGTGGTTGACGCTTTGTAGTGGGAAATGTCAGCTACGCCAAAACACGCGTACGTTGTGTACAAGGATGGAGGCAAAGCCATCGTTGCCGACGACACTCGTAAAGAGGTATGCGCCGTCAAGCGGGCAAGAATTAGCGAAAGACAAAAAAGTTTACTAGCGGTCTGAGTGCGATGGTGAAACCATTGAGGACTATTATCCTGGCGACATTGTGCTTCTTGGAGGTAAGTCCACTGTAAACTTTGTCCATTCAGAATATCTCGCTGTACGCTACGCTTGTTGAACAAGCCTGTTGTAAATGCACACATATTCTACGCTGTTGCATGCCGTTCATTTCCAGGTTTCAGATTATTACACTCTCGGTGGTTAAAATTCAAAGACAGCGTTTGGAAGCGAACAAAGTGATATAATTTGGTCAATGCAGCGTATCTAATGCGAGATATTTTTATGATAGGGTTCGCGGGTACGTTTGCAACCTTCCTGTTTATTAACCCTAGCAGTTATGTTATTTGGACATGTGTGTGGCCAAGGTTGTTTTAACCCGCCTGTTGAGCGATTTCATTCCTAATGGTCCCTATTTGAACTTTTATTTTCGTACTGTTTTCTCCGCAAGTACGTTGATGTATGCCCTCAGTGCCTTGCAGTTTCCAAGGCTGACCTCATTAAAAAATGAACAAGAAGGGTATACCAGTACCAGATAACGTATTCACAGACGACGAACGTGAAGATGTCGTGCTGTCACAAAAGGTATGGTGCTGTATTATTGGTGATCAGCGCCTTGTGCGTATATTTGCCTGTATGTCACCCATGCGTTATTTAGTAGCTGTAGTGAGGTTACTTTTCACTAACAGACAGGTTAGTCACATGTCAGTTCATTTCAAATTCTCTGAGGTCTTGGGCTGCGAAGTTTACATGTAGTAATTTTTTTCTGCTTTCTTAATTCCTCCCCCCCCCCACCCCACCCACCCCAAAAAAGAAAAGAAATGCCTAAAGATTACAGTATTTGCTTGTGCTACACAGGGAAAGTGTTGATAAGTTGTGAATTCTATTCTTGCATCATGGTTATGGCTTTCCAAACTATTCATCCAGTCGTGGGCTGTGGTTATCTGGACTCATCCATAGAGTTAGTATAGGAAGACTGAGGGGGTTCGGACTCGCTCAAGGAAGCGTGACCACAAGGGAGCTGCCATCCGTTGGTCATGGAAGGCATTGCCTTCTGTGGGCTGCTTCATTCTGCCCAACCTGGCATGCTCGTTTTCCTAAATTCATCAGTTGCTATCTAATTTCGGCGTATCATAAGTATTTGTTAAACAAACACGCAATGAATATTTTCCCACTACATCACTTGCATGTGTGCTGTTGTTCGTTCGTCACTTTATTATCACAACACTCGACAGGTCAGAGCATGGAATCGCGGGTGGTTTCGTTTTTGCCATTTCCAGTTCCCCTTGGTTCGCAGAGCAGCATCAAGATGACAGTTTACTCTGTGCATTCATCTTCGGGTTACTGTTGTCTTCAGAAATACATGCCTCCATTTGTTGCGATGGGTAACGATTTGATTTCACTTGCAAAGCATACAAACTCCACTTCAACATGTCATAGGCCCCCAACATGTCATGCTTCCTAAATACAGCGGAGCTGCTCTGTTTGTTGCCAAACACTGGTCAGTCATGTGGGATGACAAACAGGGAAACGGGACGATGGAGGGAACAATGTCCAGCATAAGAAGCGAGGCAAGCCGTGTAATTGTGTTGCGTAAATACAAATCTTTGTGATGCGCGCAGAATTGAGTAGTGCTATCAAATTCACAAGGTAACCATTGTGATATCAAACGTGAATCATATTTTATCTCCGTGATTGCCTGCGGCACTACCAACACAGATGAATATGTTTACCGTCTATGATGTGTTGAAGTGGCGTTTGTATGCTTTTCGAGCGAAGTGAATAAATCGTCACCAATCGTAACGAATGTAGGCATGTATTTCCGAAGACAACAATAATCCAAATATGAATACACACAGTAAACAGTTATCTTCATGCTGCTCTGTGAACCAACGTCCAACGAGAACCGGGAATTGCAAAAATGAAAACACCGAATGAAGGACAGCACATAAGCATGTGGTGTTGTAGAAAAATATTCACTGCTTATTTGTTTAACAAATACACATGAGATATGCACATTCTACACTAAATTTAGATAGCAAGTGATGAATTTAGGAAAATGAGCACGCCAGGTTTGGCGGAATGAAGCAGTCAACGGAAGCAACACCTTCCTTGACCAACGGATGGTAGCTCCCTTGTGGTCATGCTTTCTAGAGTGAGTCCGACCCCCCCCCCCCCCCCTGGGCTCCACTACATTGCAACTTTGTCTTTTCAAGTCACATCCTGGACCTTTCTTACATTGACATTGTTAACTGCTGTGTGTAGAGAGCTTTCACCTACGTCACATTGTGACGTGGCATGCTCGTAAGCTCCTCCCACTGAAGGTCATTTTTCGTGGTAGCGGCATTGAAAAATGACAAACTGCGCTATTTTTCGATGCAACAATCGTAGTCTTCATAAACGAAAATTTGAACGACAATGATGAAGTGTCGTCGTGATAGAAGAAGGGTACGCACACGACCAGATTTCAAAATACCATTCAAGGCTTCATTTTCGAGGAAATGCTACATAATCTCTGCAGCTGTGCCGAAAAAGTGACCACCGGAATGCAGCAAAACAGTTTCATTTGACATCATGTGCAAACACCCTATAGGTGCTCTGATGTATCGTCATCTTGCGCGCTCACACTACTGTCATCCCAAAATTGATTTTACAGGTTTGTTCAAAAAATGAAAAGGAGAAACGAGTTGCAACTTCCCGTAAACGAAAGCTTCATGACCTACTTCGATCGGAGGAGGGAAGTTCAGACGAGGAACTTATTGAGAAAAAACTGCTCCGCAAAGAGCGTGCCCAGAATAAGAAGCTACAAGAACGGCTGCAAGACCTGAAGGAAAAAGTGTCTGCATTTGAGTATAGAAACGAAAGGCTGGAGGCTCGAAATGAAACGTTGCAGCACCTTTCTAGAGAGCAAGCTTGGTAAGCCACGAGTTGTATTTCACAAATGCTTGTTTAGGCACTTCCACTTTGACAAAGTAGCTTTACCTGCCTTGTCAATTTTCAGCATCGTCGCCAGTCCTTCGATGTGTTCTTTTGGTGTCATATGCTGCTCCTCCAAATACGTTTGGACCGGGATGCGTCTGTTGCACCTGTGACATGGTTGTACAGTTTGTTGACACTGCATTCATTATTCATGCACATTTGATAAAGCTCACATAAGTTACATGTTAGTTCACATGTAGGCTTGTGGGTTTCCTGAGTATCACACTCCAGTTCTCGAAGTGGATGAAAGAGTTCCGCCATGGCAACCACCTCCACAGTCTGACTACTCTCTGATGAAATATAGGAAGCAGGATACTCCTCCGTGTGTTCTCCAACAGGACTTCATGTATCTTGTTGGTACTTTTGAAGAGCATACAGCTTTTTATACAGATGGCTCGAAAACAGCTACTGCTGTTTCCTGTGCAATGGTAACAGGATCTTGTACAAAATCCTGTCGATTCATGAACCTTGTGTCAATTTTTAGTGCTGAGGTCTATGCAATTATCTTGGCGGTTAACTATATTCTGGAACAGCAGATTCGATCTTCAGTTATCTACAGTGACTCCCTCAGCTCCCTCCAAGCTATCTGTAGCTTACACAAACAAAAGAACCACCTGGTCTTGACTGCACAATACTTAGTAAACAAAGCATTGCGCAAAGGTCTTCGTTTGTCTTTCTGTTGGGTACCCAGCGATGTTGGGATACCCGGGAATGAACATGCAGATGGTGCTGCGACAGCCGCACTTTCCTCTTGCATTAGCTCATTTGATGTCCCTGTTCAGGACCTTCGCAGGGTCTTGAGGACGAAAACAAACACCACATGGCAGCAACACTGGGACACCCAGCATCACAATAAGCTTAGGCTCATTAAGCAGTCAATCGGATACTCATATTGTAATGTCGAAAACCGCCTACAGGGGATCAGTTTAAGTCGTTTAAGGCTTGGTCATACACATCTGACACACGATTTTTTGTTGCATGGCGAAGAGCCACCAGAATGCATGCATTGTGGGGTACAGCTGACTGTGCTCCACCTACTCATTACATGCCCACTTTACGAGGTAGAGCGTCATCGTTATTTTTCTGAATTTTACCGCTTTCATTTGCCAATTCATCCCTGTCTTTTGCTGGGGGATGAACCTCTCTTACCCATCGTACGTGTTTTTAAGTTTTTAAAGGACATCGGTCAACTGCATAATCTGTAATCCATCCCATTTCTCTCACTGTGCCTTTTTGATTTCTGCCTGGTTTTAATATGATCATTATAATTTTAGTCTAAGTACATGCTCAACACCTGACTTGGCGCATTATGGAATAAGCTGACCTTGCGCCATTAAACTCCGAATCATCATCATCATCAATCGCACCGAATGTCATTCGTTTGTCTCACATCGAGGTACACGAAGAAACAGAATATCATTCGCAAATGATGTCAGTGTCGATAATTAAGACACCAGGGTCAAACATATGAAGCATTATACGGGTACATTAGTTATATAGTTTTATTTCTTTTGCTCGAAACTAGCGAAACATTAGATTATTTCACAGAATCGTTGCCTTTTCAAAGACACCTAGTTGGCTAATTCCCATAACCAAAGAAAACTAAGACGCCTATCTGCACCACGCTTGACAACGTGGCGACTGGGAACCAGGGTAGTTCTCTGAAAAACAGTGTTTAGCCTCCCTTCCTTCGCGTCAAAAAATTCGTGATAGAATAATGATGGGTAACGCCAAATAAGAATGGGTAACGCCATGCCTGTGCGGGCGTTTGCGTGACTTCAGTCTTGGTGCGTAGAAACGAAACTTTGATATGACCGATGAAAGATGAAAGTCACTGAAAAGGTTAGCCAGCTGTAGGATTCGAACCCACATCTTCTGGATTACCGGTCCAGGGCTCTACCAATTGAGCTAAGCTAACACGCCTTCTCAGCGACTTCCAAGGGTGCGTCATCTGAAGGGACAAACCAGCCACTCTCTCTCTCTCTCTCATCCTCCTTTCACTCTTACATTTTTGCTCACTGATACACACATTCATACGACGGGATCGACGCACGTGGCAAGAGACAACAACAACAACAACAATAAATGAAGAGGTGATGATGACATGGGATTTGAACAAGAGAGAGAACTGAACTTCTTAGGCAATTTGAGCCTTTGTATGTGTTTGTCCTTTCTATGTTGTTCCAGCCTCAGAACATCAGTTCTGTTTTGATATGACGTCCGTTCATCTCTACCATCTTATCACAACCGTTTGCGATTACATCTCTCCTTCCTTTTGCCTTTGGTGATCGTGTTTATTCGGGCAGAGTTTACCAACCACCTTCTGGGTTAAAAGCCATAAAATACTCCAACGCAGGAGATAAAAAGAAAGGACGAACACGAAGAGTACTGATTGACAAACAGGAAGTTTGTTTGACAAGGAAACGCGCTTATAACGCTATGCAAGCAGGCTAGCTGTTCGCGCAGCCCATCGGCTTTTCCCTTTCCCGTCATGCACGTAGAACGGTCTTGCTCTTAATTGCTGTTAATTAAATCGCAATTAAAGAATTGCTCTTAAATGAGGAACCCAAACAACTGTACATGAGGTCCACATGGCTTCGGCTTGTCAACACGGTGTTGTGGTCCGGGGGTGGTGGTGGTGATGATGAAGGTGAAGGATCTCGCCGTTGTCTGCCTCACAGGGGTGCGCAACGTCACGACTGACGTCCCGGAGAATGTGCGTCCTGGGCCGACTTCTAAGGGAATTGTACCGAGATATTTCTGACAGCGTGTGAGGAAAACCCGCAGACAGCACAGCCGCGGAAAATTACTGACAGCCCCGTTGGCTTCTGGTTGTTTTTACGGATTCCAGATTAACGCTGCAGTGTGTGCTACAGCCAACAACCGAGGATTACAAAAGAAAGATGTATATTTGTCAATTTGTCACAAATCAAATTTTTTTGAAAATACTTGGGTCTCCAGAACCCAAAGTGCGGTTTGGCTTCTGGGCATGAGCAGTGGCAACGTCATTATTTCTTGCTGTCCCCCAAATAGGTGCTTGATGTCCTATTCTATTAACGCGTAGCTTTATAATGCATCACATTATACTCCGGAAAGTCCTGACGCTGATTATTCTGCAGACGTGGTGGATTCTACTACATTTAGCTGTGAAGTCTGTGAACACTTCGTGAAGATATGATGCGGCTGCGGGTACAGTTCTTCGCTTTGAAGGTGAAAGCCTTCCAGTTTCATCCGATGCGTTGCGCCAACGAAAAAAAAACACATGACCTTCTTCTAATCATTGCTCCGTTATTCAAGCAGCTTAGCAAGAACCATCATGCGAAATATTTTTTTCTGAACGGTGTCTTGTCACCGTGCTTATTAATGAGCGATGGTGCGTGGCGTGGGATGCCCATTGCGATCAGCAGGAGTGACGTCTGGATATGAGTGTGACGTAGCGAGCAGTCAGACCTCACATTTCACGTTCGAAATTTGTTTCCTATACAGGCAAGACGCGCCGCTCCTTCAGGTGTACTCACTGACGGCGGACTGCAAACGTCACGAAAGTGTCGCCATCCTAAACGAGGTGAGGGTCTTTCGAAGGCAGATCAGACAAGTCACCAAAGTCCATTAGCTTTTTTTTCTTTCTTTCTCTCTGTCTTTCTCTTTTCTTGGTAAGAAGGCAACGGACAATACGACGCGCACAAAAGCGAAATTTTTAAGGAGCCAGCTTTCATTGCTCCGTACGACGAAAACTCTGGACTCGTTATGGCATTGCTGCAGTGCCTTGAGACAGTAGGTTAAAAAATCGGAGGACGAACTGCCAAATACGTTTTCTCATCTTCCGTTCAACTCTGTGGTATACGGTTCTAACGGCAACAGCAACAAGATGCGTATAAGCACAACGATATATATTCGAAGCAACAGACGATACAACGGACAAACAAACTGGTCAACCAGCGAAGAGAAGAACTAACGATCCATCAAATAATGAACAGAGAAACAAGCATCATCATCAAGCAAGAAGGAGATGCAACAAAGAAGCAACACAAAACAACAAATTACACAGCCAACATAATCGGGTCTAGGTATATCGTCGTCTTTGGTGATATCGCGGTTAGCCATTTCTCCGTGGTGTGGAAGTACGTAGATATCATTGGTGCTGACTGCGAGGGCTTCTTATTCGCGTCAATCACCTAAATACCAAAATCACAAGTTTCACAAAATCACAACTTCTCGGCGAAAGCCAACACCATTGCTAGGTTATCGATGAGGTTCAGTCCAGTGATCCTTTCATTTCTTATCATTTCTCGGCTCAACGGCTCTATGTATAGCGCAGAAAGTGTTGGTGACACTGAATAGGGAGGTCCGGTCTGAGTAGAGTGCTACATACCCAATCTTGAAAAGTGTCTAGGTTAGAGTATTACTAAATACTTTTAAAAGTAACTGGTTATCTTCAAGACACTTCGACGTCAGTGTTGGTGACACTGAATAGGGTGGTCCAGTCTCAGTAGAGTGCTAAATACCCAATCTTGAAAAGTGTCTAGTTTAGAGTATTACTAAATATTTCTAAAAGTAACTGGTTACCTCCAAGACACCTCGACGAAAGTGTTGGTGACACTGAATAGGGTGGTCCAGTCTGAGTAGGGTGCTAAATACACAATCTTGAAAAGTGTCTAGGTTAGAGTATTACCAAATATTTCTAAAAGTAACTGGTTAACTTCAAGACACCTCGACGTCAGTGTTGGTGACACTGAATAGGGTGGTCCAGTCTGAGTAGGGTGCTAAATACACAATCTTGAAAAGTGTCTAGGTTAGAGTATTACCAAATATTTCTAAAAGTAACTGGTTAACTTCAAGACACCTCGACGTCAGTGTTGGTGACACTGAATAGGGTGGTCCAGTCTGAGTAGAGTACAACAGTAATAGCCATTACCCGAATTCAATACCGGACGATAATTTTCGTTTCCGTTTCTGTTTCCGGTTATGGAGGACAGTGGTATGCGTTTCCGTTTCCGTTATCATCTCCAATTTCGGTAATATACCGTTTCTGTTTCCGCTACGATTACCGTTACCCTTCCCTGACTTAGGCACACTTACTTAGGCACTTAGACACATTTCAGGATTGGGTATTTAGCAGTCTACTAAGACTGGACCACCCTATTCAGTGTCACCAACATTGATGTCGAGGTGTCTTGAAGGTAACGAGTTACTTTTAAAAGCATTTAGTAATACTCTAACTTGGACACTTTTCAAGATTGGGTATTTAGCACTCTACTCAGACCGGACCTCCCTATTCAGTGTCACCAACACTTTCCACTGTATACATAGAGCCGATGAGCCGGGAAATGATAAATGAAAGGACCACTGCACTGAACCTCATGGGTAACCTAGCAAAGCTGTTGGCGTTCGCCGAGACGTCATCATCCGAACTTCAAAAGCGACCCGAAGCTGTTGTTTGAATCTGGTACTTCAATGTGCCTTTCGCCCCACTCTGCAGCATGTATAGTGCAACGAGGCTTCCCAAGTACAGCTCTTAATGGGCGCGTTAGGCAGGCTCCCGAGCGCCATATCCCGGGTTCTCGGGGGAATGTATCCTTGGTGTCTCCACTTAATGGTGTTTGTGAGGCTACCCGGAAGCCAAGCGCCAGAGCCGCTGAGCGCGCGCCACTTATCGAGCTTTCTTCTGTCGTCTGCTTTTAAGTAAACATAGCAGTAGACCATAGCAGATCCTCTGTAATGTTATAACTATTTACCGCCGACATCCGATGATTCCGGAATCACAAAGAGCATGGGCGGTTGCAACGTGTTGCAACGGTTTCGAAAGGCAGTTTCGCAGAAAGGGCCCTGGAACACTGGCTCGGGAACACTGGTGGAACATTTTATCGAAAGGCAGCACACCGGAACATGCGTCACGCTCCGGAACTGGCTCCGCTCTTCCCCAGCGTTCCCTGACTCCCCAGCACCGAAGAAGGGGTGCGCAGGGTGCACCCGGGAACGTGCACCGGAAGTGACTTTGGAGGTGTTAAGTGATCCCCTGAAAGAGGGAATGTTCCCGGAGCACGAACCTAACGCTCCCAATGATTGATTGCTACATATTCCGAATTTAGCGAAGAAAGCAGTTGAATTTGTCCTGGATGCATGGATTTTTGAACACTTGTGATTTTTGTATTTAGATGATTTATGCGAATAAGAAGACCTTGCAGTCACTGCCAATCATATCTACGTACGTCCACACCACGGAGAAATGGCTAACCATGATATCACCAAAGACGACGATATACATACACCGGATTATGTTGGCTGTGTAATTCGTTGTTTTGTGTTGCTTCTTTGTTGCATCTCCTTCTTGCTTGATGATGATGCTTGTTTCTCTGTTCATTATTTGATGGATCGTTAGTTCTTCTCTTCGCTGGTTGACCAGTTTGTTTGTCCGTTGTATCGTCTGTTGCTTCGAAGAGATACATCGTTATGCTTATACGCCTTTTGTTGCTGTTGCCGTTAGAGCCAAACGTTTTTGCCAGTTCCTCCGCCAATTTTTTTACCTACTATTTGAAGTCAGTTTGGTAATGCAGCAATGCCATAACGAGTCCAGAGTGTTCATCGAAACGAGCAGTGAAACCTCGCTCCTTAAAAATATCGATTTTGTGCGCGTCGTACTGTACATTGCCTTCTTGAACAATAAAAAAGAAAGAGAGAAGAGAAAAAAAAAAACTAATGCCCGTTGGTGACTTGTCTACGATCTACCTTCGAAAGACCACAACCTCGTTCAAAGAGCCGGTTACCGAAGTAGAGAGGACACGTGACGTTTTCGTGACGTTCGCAGTCCGCCGTGAGTGAGTACAGCTGAAGGAACGGCGTGTGAAATGTGAGGTCTGACTGCTCGCTACGTCACAATGATATCCTGACGTCACTCCCGCTGATCGAACTGGGCTTCCCAAGCTACGCGCCACCGCTCACTAAATTGCACAATGACAAGGCACCGGTTTGTTGGTTCCTGATAGACTGGGGGGGGGGGGATTTATTGACAGAAAAAAAAAGAGAAAAAGAAAGGGGAAAGGTCAGCCATGCAGCACGGCGGCTTGCTATTCCCTAAAAAATATAAATAAGAGAGAAAAAGAAATAACAAAAACAAATAAATAAATATAAATAAAAGTAAGAAACCCGGCTCACAGGGAGCCTAGGAGGCCCGTATCACGCACAAAGCGGAGCACCGCTTTTGTGACACTCCACTGACTAGCCCGCTGCACGGGGCCAAGGAGTGTTGCGAGAGAAACGTCTGTCCGTCCGTCCGTGCACCCAAGCTCTGAGAGCTGCTGGCAGAGCACGGCCCGATGATGGTGGTAACGCTGACAGTGGAGGAGCTGATGAGAGATATCGTCTTCTACGGCGCAGCAGGGGCAAGTGAGAGATGGGACGCGGCCCATTTTGAACAGGAGTGAACGGGTAAGGGCAACGTTCAGCCAAAGACGATGTAGAAGGGACTCCTCCTCGCGGATATAGCGGCAGCCGATGACAAACTCCAGTGAAGGGTCGATGGATTGCAGAAATGCATGAGGTCGAATAGCGTCTACAAGAAACTGGCGGGTGCCGTCGCCGCAGAGACGCCGTATTAGCAGGCGACACGCAGACACCGGGAGCGGCAGTAGGGGCACCGGCGTGGTCGCGTCTCGCAGCCGCGTCAGCACAGGTGTTTCCGTGTAGTCCTGTATGCCCGGGTACCCACTGAAGGCAGATAGGGTGGCCGACCGAGGAGAGGTGGGCGTACTCCTGAAGTACCATGGTACGCAGATCACTCACGACGCTCGGGTGGTATGCTGACAGGAGTGCCAAAGACGCCTCGCTGTCTGTGAGGACGACCCATGCATCAGGCACAGATTCAGCGATTTGCCGCAGAGCGGCAAGCAGTTCGAGCAGCGCCGCATCCACCATTGCGACCTTGCACTCCGACTCCACTTTCGAGTGGCATGCCATCACGCGTTTCCCATTTCACAGGGCCTTCGGTCTCCCTCATCTGTTTCCCGTCTGCTCTCCAGTCCCAGTCGGCGCTGATTCCCGCCGCTGGCACTTATTTGTGGACATGTCCACGTCGGCATTCTTATTTACGTGCAACCCTTTTATATGCCGTTGCGAGGCTAACAGATGGTGTCTATTATGCCTCAGCAACTGAGAGTGGGGTACTGACTGGCGATATGTAGCTCAGTAAAAGAACAACTTTTGCAGCAGTTTTGTCGGTACTGCACAAAGTGTGATTTTATATTAAATTCTGTACTGGGAAGCGCTACCAGCGGCTCATTACTGGAGGTGCCGTCTTTATTACAGCCGTAAAAAGAAGTAACAAAAACCTGTCCACCTACATTGCATAGGTGCCATGCCTTTCTGCGATGAAAATTATCGGGGCATCTATTTCTGACACATATTAATAATAAAGAAAGAGGGACGCATTCTAACGGCAAGGGTTCGCTTGGTCTGGCGTGGTGCAACCTTCCTCTAATCGACCGAATCCTGTCTAATTGACCAAATAATGTCAGGGCTCAGGGGATGCATATGCTACCTATGCAATGCAGCCGGACAGTTTTTTATTACTTGTTTTTGAGGCTGTAATAAAGACGGCACATCTAGGAATAGCCACTTGGTAGCCCTTCCCACTACAGATTTAATAAAAAAAACGCAACGTTATTTGCTGTACTCAGCTACATATCGCGGGTTAATACTCCATTCTCAGTCGCTGCGGCATAATAGACAGACGCCATCTATTGGTCTCGCAACACCATAGGGCAACGGCCTGCTGAAATAGTGCAACATATTTTTGCAGTTGCATTTAGGGGATACGTTGGTGTTTCAGTAACGGCAAAATTATTGGAATAAGTTTTGCAGCGGCTAGCGTACGCCATACCAAACATCGGCAATTTTCTGCTCTCACCTAACTTTACTGACATCTCTTTCGACAACGAAACGGAGTAGAATTGTGTTCTACATATTGAACGATAGAGGAAAGATTGCTCATTAAGAAGATACTTCACTTACGAATATTTCAGCTGCCGTCGAGGAGCAATGAGCGTTAAAGAATGTGCAATTTTTGCCATATCTGCTGATTTCGGCATTTTTTTCTTCGGCGTCCGTTTAAAGTGTGACCGCTTGCACTGCGTACAGGTATACTAGAGAGCCCAGACTTCACGTGTGCCAGCTACGAGGGTTGTGTCGCGAATGAAACGGCGTCAGTAAGGCTGCAAAGTTGCGCGAAAAAATCACCTCGCGAAGACGGCGCCACCTTAGCCCCTCTCCACCTCTGGACTGGTTGATCGTAGGAAACTCCGGACACCTGCTTTCGTCTTTACTTAAGGTCATTTCCTTTTTTTTTTTTTTTTTTTCACTGAAATCAAAAAATGTCATCGGCGGACCTTGGTCGGCTTAAAATGAAATCACCTATTGTTGATTATGTTTCCGTTTTCAACGTGAAAAGAAATGCTTCCAAATGTTCACACACTGACTCCCGTACATAACTGCTCCATCTCTATTTCCTCCATCCCCGTTATTGTTTTACGTATCGAGTACCGTTAAGTACCGAGTTAAGTTACAAGTTACCAAAAACAGGAACTTGGTTACAGTAACGAGTTACCTCGAACTCTGGAAATAATGTGCTCAAGAGCGTGTCGCATTTGTTTAGCGTTTTCTCCAAACCTACTCAAAAACAACTTTATTCTTGACATTGCGGTGTCTAACCGCCACCGGAGATATTTTACCCTGTTCCAGTTTCTACTCTCCTATACAGGCTATACTCAATCCCATGCCAGTCTTCATACCATGGATTCATACAACCGGTTATTGGAAATCTAAAATAAACATTGGAGATCAAGTTGAAAGGTATAGGCTGCGATGGAAGGAAAGAGTCGCAATATCAAACCGCGTTGTTGTTGTTTCGTTTCCATATCTAAACTCGCTGATTGCTTTGCAATTTATTTTTGGAGCACCTTACATTGTCCACATATGACGTCAACGTATGTATGCCGCTCATAGCCGGAGTTACTTCGCGGCGCTAACACGCAATAAAAAAAAAGATGAAGACAACAAGCCTCGTACGATGCACCCGATGCTCTCTACACTCTTAAAAAAAAAAAAAAAAGCGGTGTACTTGAACTCCTTTTTTTGCCACATATATAACGCCCTTTTGGAGAGTACAATTACTCCCAAAACGGTGTCTCCTCACTCCCTCAAGGGAGTAGCGTAACACCTTTCTCCCTACTGGAGAGTACTATTACTCTCCGGCAGGCAGAAGGTGTTGCGCTACTCCCTTGAGGGAGTGAGGAGACACCCTTTTGAGAGTAATTGTACTCTCCAAAAGGGTGTTATATATGTGGCAAGGAAAGGTGTCAAAGTGCACCCTTTTTCTTAAGAGTGTAGATTTGTATTATGAGGGACCAATGTCGCCTCGGTAAAATACTTTCGCCCGCTGAATCACGTCACGGAAATGTTTCCTTCCCAGGCGGGGGGGGGGGGGGGGGGGCAGATGTGCCGTGTCATTCAGAGATAGCGATAACACACCATCGAACACGTTTCAAAATGGACCCCCACAAAAAAGCGCATTTTCATGTTATCTTGGTTTCGTCACTGATTTTCCTTTCTCACACATCAGCCAATCAAATTTTCCGTACCTCCGGAAGACTACAGTCCTCGGTAGCCCAGTAGGTAACGTGCTGGCTTGTTGAGCTCAAGATCGCGGCTTCGATCCCGGCCGAGGGCGGTAGCAATATGGGGGAGGTAAACATACCCTCCAGCGCCGCGTGTCGGAGATTTCCGGCGCACGTCAAAAGAATCCCAGATGGCGGAATTTATCCGCAGCCCTACCCTGCGGCACTTGCAACATGTCCCCTGTTACGACTCATCTCGCCATCTTGGCTACCTTGTTTCCACCGGGACGCCATTACGAGCTGCCCACTCGTGTCCGTCATAAAAGGAGAAATGGAGAGCGTTTTCTACGAAGTGCCCAAGGCTGCGGCCTCTTTCCCAGGCTCCGAGGCTACTTATGGAGACCCGTTGACCCACTGTATTCAGATCCCTATTTTATAAAGTGTATCCCGAAATACACTTTCTCTTCGACCTGTTTTCCCTTCGTCCGTCTGCGTCTCCGTACTTGCCCCACGGTGTTGGGATTCCGGCCTCGCTACCATACGGTGGTTCGCAAGACGCCACACTGCGCAGACAATCCCTTCACAGTACCATTCCGGTATAGACAAAATCTAACATGAGGCTTTAAGCTCGAAACTGCAACGCCTGTTGTAATTGTCCGTTCTTGTGTTGTTGTAAATTGCCCTGTGACCTATCCACCCGCGACTATATACCCACATGTATGGGTAAAGATTATTGTAAATACAGTAAAATAAAATTCACTCAATGTTCTCTACTTCTTCACCGCCTCGTGTGTAGGTGACCTTCTGTATTCCTGGCCATTGGAAGGGTATGGGAATTCAATTGGCCTTCGATTCTGAATGTATTTACTGCACCGAAATTTAAGTCGCGTTTGATCAGATAATTGCCCAGATAGCACTCGTAGACGCCAAATTGTCATATATTCCATTTTATTTCGTGATAACTCTTGATATAAACGTGATATCGACGATGTCATCATTTAATTACGTAGTTACATGTTTCCCTTGCTACAGCCTGCGAGTTAGTGTTTGGTCAAATCGTTCATTTTCAAGCGACTAAAGAACAAACAGGAGACAACACCACGCCCAAGTCAATCTGTTGTTGTTTCGTGTCTGTTCTTTGGTCCCTTCTGGATTTACACAAACTAGCCCAGTCTATATACTTCAGACATTGTGTCAAATCGTCGCCCAAGTGGCATTCACTGGCGCAAAATTGTCCATTTCTTCTGTTTTAGCTCATAATAACTCTTGATACCAACTTGATATTGACGGTATCATCATGTAATTACGTAGTCTGTATATCGTCTGCGGACCGTAGCTGTTTTCCTTGCTGCACCCTTAAAACTCACATTTAGTTAATTTGTCGTCCACCCCCAAGGCAATCACAGGCGTCAAGCTGCCAATTTCATCCGGCAATCTCCCGATATATGGAAAATCTCATGCTCGTTACCACAGTTATGCATCACGTCTAATACCCCTGTCACACGGTAAACCGAATGACATTCCCAGCGAATGACAATCGCACCGAATGTCGTTCGTTTGTCTTACATCGAGGTACACGAAGAAACAAAATGTAATTCGCAAATGATGTCAGTGTCGACAATTAAGACACCAGGGCCAAACACATGAAGCATTATACAGGTACATTAGTTATATAGTTTTATTTCGTTTGCTCGAAACTAGCGAAACATCAGATTATTTCACAGAATCGTTGCATTTTCAAAGACACCTAGTTGGCTAATTCCCATAAGCAAAGAAAACTAAGAAGCCTATCTGCACCACGCTTGGCAACGTGGCGACTGCGAACCAGGGTAGTTCTCTGAAAAACAGTGTTTAGCCTTCCTTCCTTCGCGTCAAAAAATTCGTGATAAAATATTGGAGTACAACTTTTCATTCGTCTTTTATTGTCGTTGTTGTTTTTGATACCTCTCTACTGCGAGGGTACGCTATCGGTGCGAGAGGAAAAAGCGAATGTGTTCTCCGACCCAATTCGCTGGGCGGATACCATTCGCATGTATTGCCATTTGATTTCACCGTGTGACATGAAACGAATGTCATTCAGTGCGAATATCATTCGCTGGGAATGACATTCAATTTGCCGCGTGACAGGGGTATTATTCTTTAGCTTTGGCGAAATTTCCCTGGCGTGCTGCCCAAATCTGTTCCTCCTCACATAACTCACTCACCACCCTGTAAATTTCGCTTCCTTGCCTAGTCCTCTGCTATCAGGTCAAGCCGGGTTTCAGAGGGGGTGTCCAGGAATGCTGCCCTTGAAATGCATCAAACGCCCGCAAACATTCTGGAAGAATATCGATTTCTAGTAGAGTACTGAACAGGCCGCATTCTTAGGATCAGGTCCGGCCCGATCCCGTTCGCTCTATACCTAGCCCGGGCCCTCCCAAGCTCGAAGTATTCTAGGATTCCCGGCCCGAGTCCGAAAAAAATATATAGATTACCTCGGCCAAGTGTAGTCAGCTGTAAAAGTGGACCCTGGCTCACTAATAGTGGGCTAACACATGCTTGAGCCCAACCTAGTCCCGGTAATGCACGGGTTTTGACCCATATCGTCAAACCAGAGTCCATGCTGGGCCCGCAAAAAAATGCTTTACCCGGCCCGGGACAGGGATTTTCGGGTAAGGCCATGCCTGTGCGGGCGTTTGCGTGACTTCAGTCTTGGTGCGTAGAAACGACACTTTGATATGACCGATGAAAGATGAAAGTCACTGAAAAGGTTAGCCAGCTGTAGGATTCGAACCCACATCTTCTGGATTACCGGTCCAGGGCTCTACCAATTGAGCTAAGCTAACACGCCTTCTCAGCGACTTCCAAGGGTGCGTCATCTGAAGGGACAAACCAGCCACTCTCTCTCTCTCATCCTCCTTTCACTCTTACATTTTTGCTCACTGATACACACATTCATACGACGGGATCGACGCACGTGGCAAGAGACAACAACAACAACAATAAATGAAGAGGTGATGATGACATGGGATTTGAACAAGAGAGAGAACTGAACTTCTTAGGCAATTTGAGGATTTGTATGTGTTTGTCCTTTCTATGTTGTTCCAGCCTCAGAACATCAGTTCTGTTTTGATATGACGTCCGTTCATCTCTACCATCTTATCACAACCGTTTGCGATTACATCTCTCCTTCCTTTTGCCTTTGGTGATCGTGTTTATTCGGGCAGAGTTTACCAACCACCTTCTGGGTTAAAAGCCATAAAATACTCCAACGCAGGAGACAAAAAGAAAGGACGAACACGAAGAGTACTGATTGACAAACAGGAAGTTTGTTTGACAAGGAAAGACGCTTATAGCTGTTCGCGCAGCCCATCGGCTTTTCCCTTTCCCGTCATGCACGTAGAACGGTCTTGCTCTTAATTGCTGTTAATTAAATCGCAATTAAAGAATTGATCTTAAATGAGGAACCACAACAACTGTACATGAGGTCCACATGGCTTCGGCTTGTCAACACGGTGTTGTGGTCCGGGGGTGGTGGTGGTGGTGAAGGAGCTCGCCGTTGTCTGCCTCACAGGGGTGCGCAACGTCACGACTGATGTCCCGGGGAATATGCGTCCTGGGCCGACTTCTAAGGGAATTGTACCGATATATATCTGACAGCGTGTGAGGAAAACCCAGGAAGACCCGCAGACAGCACAGCCGCGGAAAATTACTGACAGCACCGTTGGCTTCCGGTTGTTTTTACGGATTCCAGATTAGCGCTGCAGTGCGTGCTACAGCCAACAACCGAGTACAGTCGGACCTCGTTTTACGAACCCTCGATATCCGAACTATGAACGGATTATTAGGGAACGGACCCAAAGTAGCCAAGCCATTCTGACCTCGATATACGAGCGGGCGTTATGAACGTACAGAGCTCCTCAGTACATGCTGCCAAGGTCAAACATACAATGTCCCAACGTCGCTACGTTCCACAAACATGATTCACCATTTCCTGAAAGTATAATTCGGGCGTTTACAGCCGAATGGTTGTGAGTTTGGACCAGGTCTCCGTGATGGAAACATCTTGCCGTTCCAAGAGAAAGCGTTCAGTCCTGACAGCCGGTGACAAGCGTGATATTTGCCGTTGGAAACAGTCTCATCCACGCGCGATACTGTACTTTGAGGACCGGGTGGATGGGTCAAGTGTCAGACTTCTGTCATCTCTTCTAAACAGGATAGACCCTGCAGAAAGTATGGTGCAAAGCACAATTACGCAGTATTTTGAAAAATAAAACTTATCCAAATCAATTTCCCGTGTTTTTGTGAGGTATTTGTGCACTGCACTCCTCGGACCTCGATTTACGAATACCTCGATTTACGAACGAGTTTCTGAGAAACGAAGGGTGTTCGTAAAGCGAGGTTTGACTGTATTAGAAAAGAAAGATGTATATTTGTCAATTTGTCACAAATCAAAATTTTTTGAAAATACTTGGGTCTCCAGAACCCAAAGTGCGGTTTGGCTTCTGGGCATGAGCAGTGGCAACGTCATTATTTCTTGCTGTCCCCCAAATAGGTGCTTGATGTCCTATTCTATTAATGCGTAGCTTTCTAATGCATCACATTATACTCCGGAAAGTCCTGACGCTGATTATTCTGCAGACGTGGTGGATTCTACTACATTTAGCTGTGAAGTCTGTGAACACTTCGTGAAGATATGATGCGGCTGCGGGTACAGTTCTTCGCTTTGAAGGTGAAAGCCTTCCAGTTTCATCCGATGCGTTGCGCCAACGAAAAAAAAACACATGACCTTCTTCTAATCATTGCTCCGTTATTCAAGCAGCTTAGCAAGAACCATCATGCGAAATATTTTTTTCTGAACGGTGTCTTGTCACCGTGCTTATTAATGAGCGATGGTGCGTGGCGTGGGATGCCCATTGCGATCAGCAGGAGTGACGTCTGGATATGAGTGTGACGTAGCGAGCAGTCAGACCTCACATTTCACGTTGGAAATTTGTTTCCTATACAGGCAAGACGCGCCGCTCCTTCAGGTGTACTCACTGACGGCGGACTGCAAACGTCACGAAAGTGTCGCCATCCTAAACGAGGTGAGAGTCTTTCGAAGGCAGATCGTAGACAAGTCACCAAAGTCCATTAGTTTTTGTTTTCTTTCTTTCTCTCTGTCTTTTTCTTTTCTTGGTAAGAAGGCAACGGACAATACGACGCGCACAAAAGCGAAAATTTTAAGGAGCCAGCTTTCATTGCTCCGTGCGACGAAAACTCTGGACTCGTTATGGCATTGCTGCAGTGCCTTGAGACAGTAGGTTAAAAAATCGGAGGACGAACTGCCAAATACGTTTTCTCATCTTCCGTTCAACTCTGGGGTATACGGTTCTAACGGCAACAGCAACAAGATGCGTATAAGCACAACGATATATATTCGAAGCAACAGACGATACAACGGACAAACAAACTGGTCAACCAACGAAGAGAAGAACTAACGATCCATCAAATAATGAACAGAGAAACAAGCATCATCATCAAGCAAGAAGGAGATGCAACAAAGAAGCAACACAAAACAACAAATTACACAGCCAACATAATCGGGTCTAGGTATATCGTCGTCTTTGGTGATATCGCGGTTAGCCATTTCTCCGTGGTGTGGAAGTACACAGATATCATTGGTGCTGACTGCGAGGGCTTCTTATTCGCGTCAATCACCTAAATACCAAAATCACAAGTTTCACAAAATCACAACGTCTCGGCGAAAGCCAACACCATTGCTAGGTTATCGATGAGGTTCAGTCCAGTGATCCTTTCATTTCTTATCATTTCTCGGCTCAACGGCTCTATGTATAGCGCAGAAAGTGTTGGTGACACTGAATAGGGGGATCCGGTCTGAGTAGAGTGCTAACTACCCAATCTTGAAAAGTGTCTAGGTTAGAGTATTACTAAATACTTTTAAAAGTAACTGGTTATCTTCAAGACACTTCGACGTCAGTGTTGGTGACACTGAATAGGGTGGTCCAGTCTCAGTAGAGTGCTAAATACCCAATCTTGAAAAGTGTCTAGTTAAGAGTATTACTAAATATTTTTAAAAGTAACTGGTTACCTCCAAGACACCTCCATGTCAGTGTTGGTGACACTGAATAGGGTGGTCCAGTCTGAGTAGGGTGCTAAATACACAATCTTGAAAAGTGTCTAGGTTAGAGTATTACCAAATACTTTTAAAAGTAACTGGTTATCTTCAAGACACCTCGACGTCAGTGTTGGTGACACTGAATAGAGTTGTCCAGTCTGAGTAGAGTACAACAGTAATAGCCATTACCCGAATTCAATACCGGACGATAATTTTCGTTTCCGTTTCTGTTTCCGGTTATGGAGGACAGTGGTATGCGTTTCCGTTTCCGTTATCATCTCTAATTTCGGTAATATACCGTTTCTGTTTCCGCTACCATTACCGTTACCCTTCCCTGACTTAGGCACACTTACTTAGGCACTTAGACACATTTCAGGATTGGGTATTTAGCAGTCTACTAAGACTGGACCACCCTATTCAGTGTCACCAACACTGACGTCGAGGTATCCTGAAGGTAACGAGTTACTTTTAAAAGTATTTAGTAATACTCTTGCTTAGACACATTTCAACATTGGGTATTTAGCACTCTACTCAGACCGGACCACCCTATTCTGTGTCACCAACACTTTCCACTGTATACATAGAGCCGTTGAGCCGGGAAATGATAAATGAAAGGACCTGCACTGAACCTCATGGGTAACTTAGCAAAGTTGTTGGCGTTCGCCGAGACGTCATCATCTGAACTTCAAAAGCGACCCGAAGCTGTTGTTTCAATCTGGTACTTCAATGTGCCTTTCTCCCCACTCTGCAGCATGTATAGTGCAACGAGGCTTCCCAAGTACAGCTCTTAATGGGCGCGTTAGGCAGGCTCCATATCTCGGAGCGCCATATCCCGGGTTCTCGGGGGAACGTATCCTTGGTGTCTCCACTTACTGGTGTTTGTGAGGCTATCCGGAAGCCGAGCGCCAGAGCCGCTGAGCGCGCGCCACTTATCGAGCTTTCTTCTGTCGTCTGCTTTTAAGTAAACATAGCAGTAAACCATAGCAGTCCTCTATAATATTATAACTATTTACCGCCGACATTCGATGATTTCGGAATCACAAAGAGCATGGGCGGTTGCAACGTGTTGCAACGGTTGTGCCGTTTCGAAATCGAAAGGCAGCACACCGGAACATGCGTCACGCTCCGGAACTGGCTCCGCTCTTCCCCAGCGTTCCCTGACTCCCCAGCACCGAAGAAGGGGTGCGCAGGGTGCACCCGGGAACGTGCACCGGAAGTGACTTTGGAGGTGTTAAGTGATCCCCTGAAAGAGGGAATGTTCCCGGAGCACGAACCTAACGCGCCCAATGATGGATTCTACATATTCCGAATTTAGCAAAGAAAGCAGTTGAATTTGTCCTGGATGCATGGATTTTTGAACAATTGTGATTTTTGTATTTAGATGATTTATGCGAATAAGAAGACTTTGCAGTCAGTGCCAATCATATCTACGTACGTCCACACCACGGAGAAATGGCTAACCATGATATCACCAAAGACAACGATATAGATACACCGGATTATGTTGGCTGTGTAATTCGTTGTTTTGTGTTGCTTCTTTGTTGCATCTCCTTCTTGCTTGATGATGATGCTTGTTTCTCTGTTCATTATTTGATGGATCGTTAGTTCTTCTCTTCGCTGGTTGACCAGTTTGTTTGTCCGTTGTATCGTCTGTTGCTTCGAAGATATACATCGTTATGCTTATACGCCTTTTGTTGCTGTTGCCGTTAGAGCCAAACGTTTTTGCCAGTTCCTTCGCCAATTTTTTTACCTGCTGTTTGAAGTCAGTTTGGCAATGCAGCAATGCCATAACGAGTCCAGAGTGTTCATCGAAAGGAGCAGTGAAACCTCGCTCCTTAAACATTTCACTTTTGTGCGTGTCGTACTGCACGTTGCCTTCTTGAACAATAAAAAAGAAGGAGAGAGAGACAGAAAAAAAAAACCAACTAATGCCCGTGGGTGACTTGTCTACGATCTACCTTCGAAAGACCACAACCTCGTTTAAAGAGCCGGTTACCGAAGAAGAGAGGACACGTGACGTTTTCGTGACGTTCGCAGTCCGCCGTGAGTGAGTACAGCTGAAGGAACGCCGTGTGAAATGTGAGGTCTGACTGCTCGCTACGGCACACTGATATCCTGACGTCACTCCCGTTGATCGAAGTGGGCTTCCGAAGCTACGCGCCACCGCTCACTAAATTGCACAATGACAAGGCACCGGTTTGGTGGTTCCTGATAGACTGGGGGGGGGGGGGATTTATTGACAGAAAAAAAAGGGAAAAAGAAAGGGGAAAGGTCAGCCATGCAGCACAGCGGCTTGCTATTCCCAAAAAAATATAAATATGAGAGAAAAATAAATAACAAAAAAAATAAAAAGAAACTCGGCTCACAGGGAGCCTAGGAGGCCCGTATCACGCACAAAGCGGAGCACCGCTTGTGTGACACTCCACTGACTAGCCCGCTGCACGGGGCCAAGGAGTGTTGCGAGAGAAACGTCTGTCCGTCCGTCCGTGCACCCAAGCTCTCAGAGCTGTTGCCAGAGCACGGCCCGATGATGGTGGTAACGCTGACAGTGGAGGAGCTGATGAGAGATATCGTCTTCTACGGCGCAGCAGGGGCAAGTGAGAGATGGGACGCGGCCCATTTTGAACAGGAGTGAACGGGTAAGGGCAACGTTCTGCCAAAGACGATGTAGAAGGGACTCCTCCTCGCGGATACAGCGGCAGCCGATGACAAACTCCAGTGAAGGGTCGATGGACTGCAGGAATGCATGAGGTCGAATAGCGTCTACAAGAAACTGGCGGGTGCCGTCGCCGCAGAGACGCCGTATTAGCAGGCGACACGCAGACACCGGGAGCGGCAGCAGGGGCACCGGCGTGGTCGCGTCTCGCAGCCGCGTCAGCACAGGTGTTTCCGTGTAGCCCTGTATGCCCGGGTACCCACTGAAGGCAGATAGGGTGGCCGACCGAGGAGAGGTGGGCGTACTCCTGAAGTACCATGGTACGCAGATCACTCACGACGCTCGGGTGGTATGCTGACAGGAGTGCCAAAGACGCCTTACTGTCTGTGAGGACGACCCAGGCATCAGGCACAGATGCAGTGATATGCCGGCAAGCAGTCCGAGCAGCTCCGCATCCGCCGTTCCCGGGGGGGGGGGGGGGGCGCAGATGTGCCGTGTCATTCAGAGATAGCGATAACACACCACGGAACGCGTTTCAAGATGGACCCCCACAAAAACGCTCATTTTCATGTTATCCTGGTTTCGTCACTGATTTTCCTTTCTCTCACACCGGCCAATCAAATTTTCCGTACCTCCGGAAGACAACCGTCCTCGGTAGCTCGGTCGGTAACGTGCTGGCTTGCTGAGTTCAAGATCGCGGGTTCGATCCCGGCCGAGGGCGGTTATCAATGTGGGGGAGGGTAAACATTGCTTCCAGCACCGTGTGTTGGAGATTTCCGGCGCACGTCAAAAGAACCTCAGGTGGTCCAAATTATCCGCAGCCCTATACCCTGCGGCACGTGCAACATGTCCCCACACTGCGCAGACAATCCCTTCACAGTACCATTCCGGTATAGACAAAATCTAACATGAGGCTTTAAGCTCGAAACTGCAACGCCTGTTGTAATTGTCCGTTCTTGTGTTGTTGTAAATTGCCCTGTGACCTATCCACCCGCGACTATATACCCACATGTATGGGTAAAGATTATTGTAAATACAGTAAAATAAAATTCACTCAATGTTCTCTACTTCTTCACCGCCTCGTGTGTAGGTGATCTTCTGTGTTCCTAGCCATTGGAAGGATTTGGGAATTCAATTGGCCTTCGATTCTGAATGTATTTACTGCACCAAAATTTAAGTCGCGTTTGATCAGATGATTATCCAGATAGCCGTGGACGCCAAATTGTCGTATATTCCATTTTATTTCGTGACAACTCTTGATATAAACGTGATATCGAAGATGTCATCATTTAATTACGTAGTCTGTATATCCTTGCTTATAATAGCTATGAGTGCGGGGCCCATACCTGTTTCTCTTGCTACAGCCTGCGAGGTAGTGTTTGGTCAAATCGTTCATTTTCAAGCGACCAAAGAACAAACAGGAGACAAGACCACGCGCAAGTCGCTCTGTTGCTGTTTCGTGTTTGTTCTTTGGTCGCTTGTGGATTTACACCAACCAGCCCAATCTATATACTTCAGACATTTTGTCAAATCGTCGCACAAGTGGCACTCGCTGGCGGAAAATTGTCAGTTTCCTCTATTTTAGCTCGTAATAACTCTTGATACCAACTTGATATTGACGGTATCATCATGTAATTACGTAGTCTGTATATCGTCTGCGGACCGTAGCTGTTTTCCTTGCCGCAGCCCTAGAACTCACATTTAGTTAATTTGTCGTCCACAAGGCAATCACAGGCGTCAAGCTGCCAATTTCATCCGGCAATCTCCCGATATGGGGAAAGTCTCATGCTCGTTCCCACAGTTATACATCACGTCTAATACCCCTGTCACACGGTAAACCGAATGACATTCCCAGCGAATGACAATCGCACCGAATGTCATTCGTTTGTCTCACATCGAGGTACACGAAGAAACAGAATATCATTCGCAAATGATGTCAGTGTCGATAATTAAGGCACCAGGGTCAAATATATGAAGCATTATACGGGTACATTAGTTATATAGTTTTATTTCGTTTGCTCGAAACTAGCGAAACATCAGATTATTTCACAGAATCGTTGCATTTTCAAAGACACCTAGTTGGCTAATTCCCATAAGCAAAGAAAACTAAGAAGCCTATCTGCACCACGCTTGGCAACGTGGCGACTGGGAACCAGGGTAGTTCTCTGAAAAAGAGTGTTTAGCCTTCCTTCCTTCGCGTCAAAAAATTCGTGATAAAATATTGGAGTACAACTTTTCATTCGTCTTTTATTGTCGTCGTTGTTTTTGATACCTCTCTACTGCGAGGGTACGCTATCGGTGCCAGACGGAAAAGTGAATGTGTTCTCCGACCTCATTCGCTGGGCGGATACCATTCGCATGTATTGCCATTTGATTTCACCGTGTGACATGAAACGAATGTCATTCAGTGCGAATATCATTCGCTGGGAATGACATTCAATTTGCCGCGTGACAGGGGTATTATTCTTTAGCTTTCGCGAAATTTCCCTTGCGTGCTGCCCAAATCTGTTCCTCCTCACGTAACTCACTCACCACCCTGTAAATTTCGCTTCCTTGCCTAGTCCTCTGCTATCAGGTCAAGCCGGGTTTTAGAGGGGGTGTCCAGGAATGCTGCCCTTGTAATGCATCAAAAATTCTGGAAGAATATCGATTTCTAGTAGAGTACTGAAGAGGCCGCATTCTTAGGATCATGTCCGGCCCGATCCCGTTCGCTCTATACCTAGCCCGGGCCCTCCCAAGCTCGAAGTATTCTAGGATTCCCGGCCCGAGGCCGAAAAAAATATATAGATTACCTCGGCCAAGTGCAGTCAGCTGTAAAAGTGGACCCTGGCTCACTAATAGTGGGCTAACACATGCTTGAGCCCAACCTAGTCCCAGTAATGTAGGGGTTTTGACCCATATTCTCAAACCTGAGTCCATGCTGGGCCCGCAAAAAAATGCTTTGCCCGGCCCGGGACAGGGATTTTCGGGTAAGGCCATGCCTGTGCGGGCGTTTGCGTGACTTCAGTCTTGGTGCGTAGAAACGAAACTTTGATATGACCGATGAAAGATGAAAGTCACTGAAAAGGTTAGCCAGCTGTAGGATTCGAACCCACATCTTCTGGATTACCGGTCCAGGGCTCTACCAATTGAGCTAAGCTAACACGCCTTCTCAGCGACTTCCAAGGGTGCGTCATCTGAAGGGACAAACCAGCCACTCTCTCTCTCTCATCCTCCTTTCACTCTTACATTTTTGCTCACTGATACACACATTCATACGACGGGATCGACGCACGTGGCAAGAGACAACAACAACAACAACAATAAATGAAGAGGTGATGATGACATGGGATTTGAACAAGAGAGAGAACTGAACTTCTTAGGCAATTTGAGGATTTGTATGTGTTTGTCCTTTCTATGTTGTTCCAGCCTCAGAACATCAGTTCTGTTTTGATATGACGTCCGTTCATCTCTACCATCTTATCACAACCGTTTGCGATTACATCTCTCCTTCCTTTTGCCTTTGGTGATCGTGTTTATTCGGGCAGAGTTTCCCAACCACCTTCTGGGTTAAAAGCCATAAAATACTCCAACGCAGGAGACAAAAAGAAAGGACGAACACGAAGAGTACTGATTGACAAACAGGAAGTTTGTTTGACAAGGAAAGACGCTTATAGCTGTTCGCGCAGCCCATCGGCTTTTCCCTTTCCCGTCATGCACGTAGAACGGTCTTGCTCTTAATTGCTGTTAATTAAATCGCAATTAAAGAATTGCTCTTAAATGAGGAACCACAACAACTGTACATGAGGTCCACATGGCTTCGGCTTGTCAACACGGTGTTGTGGTCCGGGGGTGGTGGTGGTGGTGAAGGAGCTCGCCGTTGTCTGCCTCACAGGGGTGCGCAACGTCACGACTGACGTCTCGGGGAATGTGCGTCCTGGGCCGACTTCTAAGGGAATTGTACCGAGATATTTTTGACAGCGTGTGAGGAAGACCCGCAGACAGCACAGCCGCGGAAAATTACTGACAGCCCCGTTGGCTCCTGGTTGTTTTTACGGATTCCAGATTAGCGCTGCAGTGCGTGCTACAGCCAACAACAGAGGATTACAAAAGAAAGATGTATATTTGTCAATTTGTCACAAATCAAATTTTTTTGAAAATACTTGGGTCTCCAGAACCCAAAGTGCGGTTTGGCTTCTGGGCATGAGCAGTGGCAACGTCATTATTTCTTGCTGTCCCCCAAATAGGTGCTTGATGTCCTATTCTATTAACGCGTAGCTTTCTAATGCATCACATTATACTCCGGAAAGTCCTGACGCTCATTATTCTGCAGACGTGGTGGATTCTACTACATTTAGCTGTGAAGTCTGTGAACACTTCGTGAAGATATGATGCGGCTGCGGGTACAGTTCTTCGCTTTGAAGGTGAAAGCCTTCCAGTTTCATCCGATGCGTTGCGCCAACGAAAAAAAAACACATGACCTTCTTCTAATCATTGCTCCGTTATTCAAGCAGCTTAGCAAGAACCATCATGCGAAATATTTTTTTCTGAACGGTGTCTTGTCACCGTGCTTATTAATGAGCGATGGTGCGTGGCGTGGGATGCCCATTGCGATCAGCAGGAGTGACGTCTGGATATGAGTGTGACGTAGCGAGCAGTCAGACCTCACATTTCACGTTGGAAATTTGTTTCCTATACAGGCAAGACGCGCCGCTCCTTCAGGTGTACTCACTGACGGCGGACTGCAAACGTCACGAAAGTGTCGCCATCCTAAACGAGGTGAGGGTCTTTCGAAGGCAGATCAGACAAGTCACCAAAGTCCATTAGCTTTTTTTTCTTTCTTTCTCTCTGTCTTTCTCTTTTCTTGGTAAGAAGGCAACGGACAATACGACGCGCACAAAAGCGAAAATTTTAAGGAGCCAGCTTTCATTGCTCCGTACGACGAAAACTCTGGACTCGTTATGGCATTGCTGCAGTGCCTTGAGACAGTAGGTTAAAAAATCGGAGGACGAACTGCCAAATACGTTTTCTCATCTTCCGTTCAACTCTGTGGTATACGGTTCTAACGGCAACAGCAACAAGATGCGTATAAGCACAACGATATATATTCGAAGCAACAGACGATACAACGGACAAACAAACTGGTCAATCAGCGGAGAGAAGAACTAACGATCCATCAAATAATGAATAGAGAAACAACCATCATCATCAAGCAAGAAGGCGATACAACAAAGAAGCAACACAAAACAACGAATTACACAGCCAACGTAATCGGGTCTAGGTATATCGTCGTCTTTGGTGATATCGCGGTTAGCCATTTCTCCGTGGTGTGGAAGTACGTAGATATCATTGGTGCTGACTGCGAGGGCTTCTTATTCGTCAATCATCTAAATACCAAAATCACAAGTTTCACAAAATCACAACATCTCGGCGAAAGCCAACACCTTTGCTAGGTTATCGATGAGGTCCAGTCCAGTGATCCTTTCATTTCTTATCATTTCTCGGCTCAACGGCTCTATGTATAGCGCAGAAAGTGTTGGTGACACTGAATAGGGGGATCCGGTCTGAGTAGAGTGCTAAATACCCAATCTTGAAAAGTGTCTAGGTTAGAGTATTACTAAATACTTTTAAAAGTAACTGGTTATCTTCAAGACACTTCGACGTCAGTGTTGGTGACACTGAATAGGGTGGTCCAGTCTCAGTAGAGTGCTAAATACCCAATCTTGAAAAGTGTCTAGGTTAGAGTATTACTAAATACTTTTAAAAGTAACTGGTTATCTTCAAGACACTTCGACGTCAGTGTTGGTGACACTGAATAGGGTGGTCCAGTCTCAGTAGAGTGCTAAATACCAATCTTGAAAAGTGTCTAGGTTAGAGTATTACTAAATACTTTTAAAAGTAACTGGTTATCTTCAAGACACTTCGACGTCAGTGTTGGTGACACTGAATAGGGTGGTCCAGTCTCAGTAGAGTGCTAAATACCAATCTTGAAAAGTGTCTAGGTTAGAGTATTACTAAATACTTTTAAAAGTAACTGGTTATCTTCAAGACACTTCGACGTCAGTGTTGGTGACACTGAATAGGGGGATCCGGTCTGAGTAGAGTGCTAAATACCCAATCTTGAAAAGTGTCTAGGTTAGAGTATTACTAAATACTTTTAAAAGTAACTGGTTATCTTCAAGACATTTCGACGTCAGTGTTGGTGACACTGAATAGGGTGGTCCAGTCTCAGTAGAGTGCTAAATACCAATCTTGAAAAGTGTCTAGGTTAGAGTATTACTAAATACTTTTAAAAGTAACTGGTTATCTTCAAGACACTTCGACGTCAGTGCTGGTGACACTGAATAGGGTGGTCCAGTCTCAGTAGAGTGCTAAATACCCAATCTTGAAAAGTGTCTAGGTTAGAGTATTACTAAATACTTTTAAAAGTAACTGGTTATCTTCAAGACACTTCGACGTCAGTGTTGGTGACACTGAATAGGGTGGTCCAGTCTCAGTAGAGTGCTAAATACCCAATCTTGAAAAGTGTCTAGGTTAGAGTATTACTAAATACTTTTAAAAGTAACTGGTTATCTTCAAGACACTTCGACGTCAGTGTTGGTGACACTGAATAGGGTGGTCCAGTCTCAGTAGAGTGCTAAATACCAATCTTGAAAAGTGTCTAGGTTAGAGTATTACTAAATACTTTTAAAAGTAACTGGTTATCTTCAAGACACTTCGACGTCAGTGTTGGTGACACTGAATAGGGTGGTCCAGTCTCAGTAGAGTGCTAAATACCAATCTTGAAAAGTGTCTAGGTTAGAGTATTACTAAATACTTTTAAAAGTAACTGGTTATCTTCAAGACACTTCGACGTCAGTGTTGGTGACACTGAATAGGGTGGTCCAGTCTCAGTAGAGTGCTAAATACCAATCTTGAAAAGTGTCTAGAGCATTACTAAATATTTTTAAAAGTAACTGGTTACCTCCAAGACACCTCGACGTCAGTGTTGGTGACACTGAATAGGGTGGTCCAGTCTGAGTAGGGTGCTAAATACACAATCTTGAAAAGTGTCTAGGTTAGAGTATTACCGAATATTTCTAAAAGTAACTGGATAACTTCAAGACACCTCGACGTCAGTGTTGGTGACACTGAATAGGGTGGTCCAGTCTGAGTAGAGTACAACAGTAATAGCCATTACCCGAATTCAATACCGGACGATAATTTTCGTTTCCGTTTCTGTTTCCGGTTATGGAGGACAGTGGTATGCGTTTCCGTTTGCGTTATCATCTTCAATTTCGGTGATATACCGTTTCTGTTTCCGCTACCATTACCGTTAGCCTTCCCTGACTTAGGCACACTTACTTAGGCACTTAGACACATTTCAGGATTGGGTATTTAGCAGTCTACTAAGACTGGGCCACCCTATTCAGTGTCACCAACATTGGCGTCGAGGTGTCTTGAAGGTAACGAGTTACTTTTAAAAGCATTTAGTAATACTCTAACTTGGACACTTTTCAAGATTGGGTATTTAGCTCTCTACTCAGACCGGACCTCCCTATTCAGTGTCACCAACACTTTCCACTGTATACATAGAGCCGTTGAGCCGGGAAATGATAAATGAAAGGACAACTGCATTGAACCTCATGGGTAACCTAGCAAAGCTGTTGGCGTTTGCCGAGACGTCATCATCTGAACTTCAAAAGCGACCCGAAGCTGTTGTTTGAATCTGGTACTTCAATGTGCCTTTCGCCCCACTCTGCAGCATGTATAGTGCAACGAGGCTTCCCAAGTACAGCTCTTAATGGGCGCGTTAGGCAGGCTCCCGAGCGCCATATCCCGGGTTCTCGGGGGAATGTATCCTTGGTGTCTCCACTTAATGGTGTTTGTGAGGCTACCCGGAAGCCAAGCGCCAGAGCCGCTGAGCGCGCGCCACTTATCGAGCTTTCTTCTGTCGTCTGCTTTTAAGTAAACATAGCAGTAGACCATAGCAGTCATCTGTAATATTATAACTATTTACCGCCGACATCCGATGATTCCGGAATCACAAAGAGCATGGGCGGTTGCAATGGTTGCGCCGTTTCGAAATCGAAAGGCAGCACACCGGAACATGCGTCACGCTCCGGAACTGGCTCCGCTCTTCCCCAGCGTTCCCTGACTCCTCAGCACCGAAGAAGGGGTGCGCAGGGTGCACCCGGGAACGTGCACCGGAAGTGACTTTGGAGGTGTTAAGTGATCCCCTGAAAGAGGGAATGTTCCCGGAGCACGAACCTAACGCGCCCAATGATTGATTCTACATATTCCGAATTTAGCGAAGAAAGCAGTTGAATTTGTCCTGGATGCATGGATTTTTGAACACTTGTGATTTTTGTATTGAGATGATTTATGCGAATAAGAAGACCTTGCAGTCAGTGCCAATCATATCTACGTACGTCCACACCACGGAGAAATGGCTAACCATGATATCACCAAAGACAACGATATACCTACACCCGATTACGTTGGCTGTGTAATTCGTTGTTTTGTGTTGCTTCTTTGTTGCATCTCCTTCTTGCTTGATGATGATGCTTGTTTCTCTGTTCATTATTTGATGATCGTTTGATCGTTTGATATTTGATCGTTAGTTCTTCTCTTCGCTGGTTGACCAGTTTGTTTGTCCGTTGTATCGTCTGTTGCTTCGAAGATATACATCGTTATGCTTATACGCCTTTTGTTGCTGTTGCCGTTAGAGCCAAACGTTTTTGCCAGTTCCTCCGCCAATTTTTTTACCTACTATTTGAAGTCAGTTTGGCAATGCAGCAATGCCATAACGAGTCCAGAGAGTTCATCGAAAGGAGCAGTGAAACCTCGCTCCTTAAAGATTTCGCTTTTGTGCCCGTCGTACTGTACGTTGCCGTCTTGCACAATAAAAAAAGAAAGAGAGAAGAGAAAAAAAAACAACTAATGCCCGTTGGTGACTTGTCTACGATCTACCTTCGAATGACCACAACCTCGTTTAAAGAGCCGGTTACCGAACAAGAGAGGACACGTGACATTTTGGTGACGTTCGCAGTCCGCCGTGAGTGAGTACAGCTGAAGTTACGCCGTGTGAAATGTGAGGTCTGACTGCTCGCTACGTCACACTGATATCCTGACGTCACTCCCGCTGATCGAACTGGGCTTCCCAAGCTACGCGCCACCGCTCACTAAATTGCACAATGACAAGGCACCGGTTTGGTGGTTCCTGATAGACTGGGGGGGGATTTATTGACAGAAAAAAAAAGAGAAAAAGAAAGGGGAAAGGTCAGCCATGCAGCACGGCCGATTGCTATTCCCCAAAAAATATAAATAAGAGAGAAAAAGAAATAACAAAAATAAAAAATAAAAAGAAACCCGGCTCACAGGGAGCCTAGGAGGCCGGTATCACGCACAAAGCGGAGCACCGCTTGTGTGACACTCCACTGACTAGCCCGCTGCACGGGGCCAAGGAGTGTTGCGAGAGAAACGTCTGTCCGTCCGTCCGTGCACCCAAGCTCTCAGAGCTGTTGGCAGAGCACGGCCCGATGATGGTGGTAACGCTGACAGTGGAGGAGCTGATGAGAGATATCGTCTTCTACGGCGCAGCAGGGGCAAGTGAGAGATGGGACGCGGCCCATTTTGAACAGGAGTGAACGGGTGAGGGCAACGTTCAGCCAAAGACGATGTAGAAGGGACTCCTCCTCGCGGATACAGCGGCAGCCGATGACAAACTCCAGTGAAGGGTCGATGGACTGCAGGAATGCATGAGGTCGGATAGCGTCTACAAGAAACTGGCGGGTGCCGTCGCCGCAGAGACGCCGTATTAGCAGGCGACACGCAGACACCGGGAGCGGCAGTAGGGGCACCGGCGTGGCCTGTTCTCGCTGCCGCGTCAGCAAAGGTGTTTCCGTGTAGCCCTGTATGCCAGGGTACCCACTGAAGGCAGAATACGGTGGCCGACCGAGGAGAGGTGGGCGTACTCCTGAAGTACCATGGTACGCAGATCACTCACGACGCTCGGGTGGTATGCTGACAGGAGTGCCAAAGACGCCTTACTGTCTGTGAGGACGACCCAGGCATCAGGCACAGATTCAGTGATATGCCGCAGAGCGGCAAGCAGTCCGAGCAGCTCCGCATCCGCCGTTCCCGGGGGGGGGGGGGGCGCAGATGTGCCGTGTCATTCAGAGATAGCGATAAAACACCAAGGAACGCAACCTGCGCGCTGCGTTCTGTGTTGTGTTGTTGCAGCTTATTGCCCGTGGCGTCCTTTCTCAGGGCTAAGACGCGATCGGAAGCAAGATGCTTCCTCTGCAACAGTACGTTGCACCTCAAGCTTCAGTGTATTACAGGATAATCTTCTTACAATAATAACCAGCAGTAATTGCCGACACAGAGAGCGTAAGACTGCTACCTTTCGGCGACAGCTGGATTATGGTGTTTATATCGTTACAACATCTACATTTTTTCCACCCATCTACCCACATTTGCCCACCACCAAACGCGTCTTTCAACAACAACGACCCGAAACCGGGATGCTCTAAATGTGAGACAAGCATCTGAACCGAAATTTCGGCGACATACGGAGCAGTAATGTCCGAAAGTGAGCCTAGTGTGCTAACAGGTAGTCTTGGCCCACGAGCTCACTTCAAAAAATGGTTACTAAATGACAACGAATATAAGCCATTTAGTTTTTTCCAGGCTTGATGTAGGCAGATAGCACTTCTCCGTTTTGCCGTTAACGAAACGTCCAAATCACGATGCCCACATCACGTTTTTTTTTCGGTCCAATATTGCGAATTTTGGTGAAATTCCCATATTCGGCTAAATGTTTCACAGGCTTTCCTTACACTTCGCAAAATGCATTTTTTTGCACGTGTTTTCCATTCCCCGAACTACCACCTCACCGAGTTTCATATTCCTACCTCGACCCAGTGAGCAGGAAAAAAAATAAAAAATGCAGAAGTTCTGGTAAAAATGTGTACCTTTAGGCTCCCAGCTCGATACGAAACACGCTTACTTCTTGTATGTTTTTAATCAAGAACGGAAGAAACGTGCTTCCTGTACTCGCTGACGGTGACCGGACCCTGATATCTTCAGCCGTTTTTCCTGGAGACGTTCTCATATGCACCCCACTTTTAGGGGCAGGACTTGACTTTCGCTGGCGCTTCAACCATACCGAATCCGGCAAAAATATTCTTTGGGTACCTCTATCTCCATGATACCAATATGAGAAAATATAGTGTCAAAATTCGTGATGGTCGAGCCACGCGATTGGATCGCTTCTTGTGGAATGACCCTGGTCACTGAACTCGGAAATTTGCCAAGTAAAGGTCACTTTTTTACCCCACCAATATGAAGAGCGTGCCGAATTCACTCAAATTCCTGATAATTCACAGTGATACTCACGAGCTATCCCATCGAAAAAAATAGCCGGATATCATGCTTTTCGGGGCACCGGACCAGAACGCGCGACGACTTTTTGAGCGCAATCGCTCGCAGTGCGACGACAGGAGGTTCCGAAGCCAGCCCACAGAGTGATAGTAGAAAAAGTAACAGTTCCTAAAATTGGGAGAGGGAAAGCATTATCCCAGCGAAAGTCGGACGTGATAAGCCGTGCCTGTTTTATCTCTTTCTGCGATGTCGGGGAGGGCTGGGTTTCCAACCTCCTTTCGTCGGACTGACAAAGATTGCGCTGAAAAACTCATCGTGCGCTATTCTGTGCGACCTCCGCAGAGCATGATGTTGGGCTATTTTTTCCGATTGGATAGATCCTGAATATCCCTGTCAATTATTATTAATTTGACTAAATTAGACACGCTCTTCGCATTGGTGGGGTAAAAAAGTGACCTTTACTATTCAAATTTCCGACTTAAGCTCGCAAAAATTTACATAATTAAAGTTACGTTACACGACATTCACATGAGGAGGTGACAAAAACCCAGTAAGAACAAATGCCATTGACCGCATGACTCTAGGTGGTGCAGTTTTTTTATTATAATTCAATGACACGTTTTCTGGGACACCCTGTATATATATATATATATATATATACACAGGGTGTCCACGCCAAGTGTGAACAGATTTTAAAAAATATATATAACACTTTTTCCAAGATGAAATCAATTGCAATATAGCATATGCTAAAGGGCACTCCCTAGCAGGGCATTAGCAAAGTCCAAAGGCAATATCTTAATTAACTTTCATTAATTAACTTTTTAATTATAAAAGCTACAAAGTTGTCCCAATGAGAACATCTGTTCCTTTCGGTCACCTGATATAGTAGCCGTTTTCAGAACAAAAATCCGTTCGATAGATCGCCCGCAAAAAATTCGTGAAGGAACGCCATTTTGTTCTTTATTTTGTTCATTGCGCTTCTTAGAAGACTTCTTTTCTTTTCTCGAACGTTTCTTTTTTTTAATAAAATCAGTGCACGAATTAACACTTCGTGTGCTCTTTCGCCCAGCCATGACCATTTGTTGAAGCAGATGCGGGGTATGATCTCTCTCTTTGGCACTGATGTTCCTCTTTATGCACGGAATCTCTCGACGGAACGTTTGAAGCGTGTGGAAGCTGAAGATATAAGGACCTTCACATCTGGGAAGCACTCTTTGAGGTGGTCTCTTTCAAGTGGATCTTTATTGGTCTTTACCGTCGATTGCCGACGGTTGGCAAAAGGTCGGATGACAGTTGGCCAACGACTCTTTCGGCCATCCAACGTTGGCGCCATGCTGTATAGTGATAGGCAGAGCAAGGTTTGGAAAGCTGTCGGCTAGAGTACAGATCCGCACCAAGAAACGAGCTTGTTGGCCAAGCACTTGCCAATGCTTCGACCTATCTCGCCTGGGGGAGGGGGTAACGCGGAATGGTGTAGCACTGCATAAGTCTGACTTTTCCGATGGACCAAGCGAATTTCTCAAGCCATAAGCAGTAAGAAACAGAAGCGTTATCTTCATGGCGAGTTGATACGACAAGCAGTTCATCATTTCAGTGTTGTTTGTGCAAGCGCCAAATTAAACATAGACACCTCATCCTTCATTTTGACTCACAGGCGACCAGGACTCTCGAATTTGCGGAAGCTCGCGAGACACAATGTCTATTACCTATTCTTCCTCGGCAAAAAAATGCCATTGCTTTTCGGTGTGAGTTTGGTCCTATTGTGGTCTCGGGCATTTCCGAGCTGTTTTTTTTTTTTTTTTTTTTTTACTCTTTGAAACATTTCTCTGTTTTCTTTTTCTTTTTTTTTGCAACTTCAACCGCCGTGCTAACTGTTCGTTGTGGGAAATACGCGCAGCAAACAAAGAATGATAAATTGTAAACTCACGCCGCGAGACACGAGCATGAATATGAGCGACGCCACAACACTGATTCGGTCTGTAACTTGGCAGGCTGACCAATGCTGGGCAAGTCATTGTCCCGGGTACAGATCCGTACAAGAAACAAGCTTCTTGGCCGACGATGTACCAGCCAAGACTAGGTACGCCAGCCTAGCTATTGCCAAGCTTGATCCAACCTTTGTTTGTTGCTTGGGCAGTAGCCATCTGAGAGAGGTGACAGTTTCATCAGCCATGACGGCCACGGCTACAGTTTGTGTAGTAGTGTGGCCGTCTGTAATTGCGTAGTAGTGTACGAATTAACATTCGTGGACTACTACACAATTTCTCACTTCCCAACAGAACCGTATGATACATTTATAATCTTAACAGCTCACCTCTTCGGCCAGGACGCCCTGTGCAGCAGCATCCTATTAGCCATGTTGTTGTCGTTTTTCTTTTTTGGAATCCTTCGTGTAGCCACATAACATGACTGGAATAATGAAATAGTTATAAATAGCGAATGTACGCTGTGTCGGACAGGCGTATTCGGGTGCGCTCGTACAGGGATACGTCTGGTCAACGTATCCCCTGTTCTTTGACGCCTGGTACGTCGGATATTTGGACAACTGCAAAATCGAAAATTCCGGACAGAAAAAATGGATGAAACAAATTGTGGTGCGGTGAGATTTTCTTCACACAGTGCATGCGCTCCTATTTGAAACATTTTTTATGGACAGTTGCCTGAAACGTTATGTGAATAAGCTGCAGAGCAACCGCAGTGGGTGCCTGATCGGGAGTTTCGTCCCAATATGTCGCTGCACTGTAGCTTAGCGACTCGCCGAAACGCTACTGGCTAAACTACTAACAGTTATACTGGTGTGAAGTAAACGTTAGTTTCACCCGAACACTTGTCCTGTGTGTTTTTCAGTCCGAGTTTCTCGTACTTTTCTTCATGAGAGTTCTATTTGTGTAATCACAGGACGAACCGCCTTTTCTGGCCAACGGGCATCCAAGAGGAGTCTATACAGACAATGCTTGGGGCAACTCGACCAATGCTGACCTCAGCCACAAAGACCAGTGCCCCATTGGAAGGCAAGCATGCGTCCTTCTGTCCCCTAAACAAGGTGAACCACCCTTGGTGCGCTACGGTTTGCTGCTGGCGGTTTTCGTTCGTTGAGAAGCGAGTTCTGCGGCACTGTGTGAGACTGGGAGGTACCCGGGTTCGAATCCCGGTGCCGGGTGTGCTGTCTGGGGTTTTTCCTGGGTTTTCCTCAGAGGCTTGCAGACATAAGTCGGCACAGTTCCCCTAGAAGTCGGCCCAGGACGCACATTACCCCAGGGCGTCAGTCGTGACGTTGTCCACCTCTGTGAGGCCGACAACGGGGAGCCCTTTCACGACCACTGTGCGTTCAACACATGGTAAACTTTCCGTGTCGCATTCACTTGAGGCAGTGAAACGGAAGTTGGCAATAACGATTTGACACGTTCGACGAACTGAAGGCAGCGATCGACAAGTACGCCAGTGATAATTTCATAACCTTTTATGTTCGTGATGACAAAACAGTTCAAGCTGTCAGGAGCAAAGTAAAACGCTATTTTGATGAAAGAATCGGCATGTACCAGGCCAAGTTCTCCTGCCTTAAAGGTGGCAAAAACTTCCAGAGCCGCGGCACCGGAGACCGCCATACCAGGTAAGCTTCTGCCTTTCGTGTTTTGCGACCGATTTTCCTTACCTTTCGCAGCACCTTTCAAAGTGACTGCCCTGCATTCATACGCTGTACTGCCTCCCGTGAGGGCAAAGCGCTGGAAATCACATAAACGTGCTTGGAGCATAACCATGAAAGATGAAAGTCACTGAATAGGTTAGCCAGCTGTAGGACTCGAACCCACAACTTCTGGATTAGCGGTCCAGGGCCCTACCAATTGAGCTAAGCTAACACGCCTTCTCAGCGACTTCCAGGGAGCGTCATCTGAAGGGACAAACCAGTCACTCTCTAGACTCATCCTCCTTTCAATCTTACATTCTTGCACACTCATACACACATTCATACGACAGGGATCGACGCAAGCGGGAAATGTTTGACGCAGAGCCCCTGACGCCAGAGCCGAAACCATTGAATGGTCGTCCCCGGTTGCCAACAGAAAGTTGATCAAAAAGAAAATTGAGCAGAAGTCTGTAAATTGTGCCTGTTCAAGGACTTGAATAATGCCACGGGCTGTGTTCGTCCAGACGTAAGGAACGACCTGGATAAGGTGGCTGAGCTCATTCACGAAGAAAATGGTAAGGCCAACTACGGTGACCTAGCTAGCGTACCTAGCTAGGCGTACACAGTCGCAAACGTTCTCAGAACTGCCAATGAGTGCAAACATTAGTTTGCAATTGGCAAGTAATCGCGTGCGGCAAGATGAGACACGCCGTGGTAATGAACTATGCAAATTAGTTTTTGCAATCCAAGCAGTCAAAGTAAAGCCGGTAGGTGCCTGCGCAACCCCCTTGAGCCCGCCGCTCACGTGATGTGCAATAAAACCACACAGAAGCCGGTATTATTTTGCTCCACCATTCTTTGCACACAAGGCACCGCCAGCATGATGTGTCTTGTGTGACCTGTCTTGTGACTTACATTGACAGAGTAAGCCTTCGAAACGCTGTTGCACAGATGACAAGAAAAAGGGCTACAGAAAATCGCGCCCTATTTGCGGGTACATTTCAGGCAGAAGTAATCGATTTTTTTTTCTCTTCGACGCAAACACCAATCCGGACAATTATAACATGTATAACAAAGCGGACACTGGGAGCAACCTATGAGTGAAGTTTCAAGCGCATGGAGGAACGCGTCTCTGAGACAGGCGGCGTCCTGCAAAAAAATGTCGCATCTTGACCCGAGCGGATATGCTGGTAAACTATAGAGACCACTATGAGGCAGGATAGAAGCAGCGAGAGAGGACGCGGAAGAATATTAGTAACTCTTCATGAGGTTCAAGCAACCGTAAGGATCAAAACGACAGTAAAGTCGTGACTTGGCGCTCTTTGGCCTAAGTAGCCCTTGCGCCAGAAAACATCTAACTACATCTAACTACATACAGTAAAGTCTATCGTTTCTGTAGAGCATCCGTCCGCATCTGCATCAATTAGCGTTCGCATCTGCAAACCTCCTGTTCAGTAGACCGGCCATTGGATAGTAATTTTGAGTAGCAGTTGTTCCTGCGAGCTGTGACGTCAAGGTATCTTGAAGGCAACGAGTTACTTTCAAAAGCATTTAGTAATACTCAAACCTATACACTTTTCAAGATTGGCTATTTAGCACTACTCAGACTGGACCATCCTATTCAGTGTCACCAACACAGACGTCGAGGTATCTTGAAGGTAACGAGTTACTTTTAAAAGTATAGTAATACTCTTGCTTAGACACATTTCAAGATTGGGTGTTTAGCACTCTACTCAGACTGGACCACCCTATTCACTGTCACCAACACTGACGTCGAGGTGTCTTGAAGGTAACGAGTTACTTTTAAAAGCATTTGGTAGTACTCTAACCAGGGAAGGATAACGGACGTATTTTCGTTACCGTTTTCATTTTCGTTAATGCTATATTTTCGTTTCCGTTATCCGTTTCTGATACCAGCTTCTAATTTCGTTTCCGTTACTGTTTCCGGTAATGGAACGGCTGTTACAGAGCTGCGGGAGGACAGCCCGTCCGGCTATGTCAGCACCCTATTTTGCATAAGTGCTGCGTCGGTGTCAAGGCGTACATAATACACAAGTAATTTTACGTCGGTGGGATGCTCACATCTTGCAAGATTTTTAAAGAAGTGTAGGAACATGTCTTCAGTCAGACTTCTGTCTTCAGTCACTCTGAGTCCAGCAACCCAAGATGGGCGTAACCTTCATCGAATGTCGCATTCATAGGCGGACGCTCATAGTATTACACAATACTGCCATAGCCACCGTGAAATGAAGAAAGTAAAAAATAAAGAAAGTCCTATGCTGTTATCCTCGTGCTATATGGTGAAGTAGAGTGCGTGGAGTCAATGTCTTGATGTCATGTCACGAGTAGGTAAGCGAGTGATGCACCCTCGATATCCAATATTGTGCTTTGCTTCCATGCTATCGTGTGGTATTTACAGCATTACAGGGAGGGGATTCATCAAAATACAAAAATAGAATGAAAAGTCACTGAGATGTCATCGCACAACAGTAATAGCCATTACCCGAATTCAATACCGGACGATAATTTTCGTTTCCGTTCCTGTTTCCGGTTATGGAGGACAGTGGTATGCGTTTCCGTATCCGTTATCATCTCCAATTTCGGTAATATACCGTTTCTGTTTCCGTTACCATTACCGTTACCCATTCCTGACTTAGGCACACTCACTTAGGCACTTAGACACATTTCAGGATTGGGTATTTAGCAGTCTACTAAGACTGGACCACCCTATTCAGTGTCACCAACATTGACGTCGAGGTGTCTTGAAGGTAACGAGTTCCTTTTAAACGCATTTAGTAATACTCTAACTTGGATACTTTTCAAGATTGGGTATTTAGCACTCTACTCTGATGGGACCTCCCTATTCAGTGTCACCAACACTTTCCACTGTATACATAGAGCCGTTGAGCCGGGAAATGATAAATGAAAGGACCACTGCATTGAACCTCATGGGTAACCTAGCAAAGCTGTTGGCGTTCGCCGAGACGTCATCATCTGAACTTCAAAAGCGACCCGAAGCTGTTGTTTCAATCTGGTACTTCAATGTGCCTTTTTCCCCACTCTGCAGCATGTATAGTGCAACGAGGCTTCCCAAGTACAGCTCTTAATGGGCGCGTTAGGCAGGCTCCCGGGTAAATACTCATTATACATATACCGGGTTCTCGGGGGAATGTACCCTTGGTGTCTCCACTTAATGGTGTTTGTGAGGCTATCCGGAGGCCAAGCGCCAGAGCCGCTGAGCGCGCGCCACTTATCGAGCTTTCTTCTGTCGTCTGCTTTTAAGTAAACATAGCAGTAGACCATAGCAGTCCTCTGTAATATTATAACTATTTACCGCCGACATCCGATGATTCCGGAATCACAAAGAGCATGGACGGTTGCAACGGTTGCGCCGTTTCGAAATCGAAAGGCAGTACACCGGAACATGCGTCACGCTCCGGAACTGGCTCCGCTCTTCCCCAGCGTTCCCTGACTCCCCAGCACCGAAGAAGGGGTGCGCAGGGTGCACCGGGGAACGTGCACCGGAAGTGACTTTGGAGGTGTTAAGTGATCCCCTGAAAGAGGGAATGTTCCCGGAGCACGAACCTAACGCGCCCAATGATTGATTCTACATATTCCGAATTTAGCGAAGAAAGCAGTTGAATTTGTCCTGGATGCATGGATTTTTGAACACTTGTGATTTTTGTATTTAGATGATTTATGCGAATAAGAAGACCTTGCAGTCAGCGCCAATCATATCTACGTACGTCCACACCACGGAGAAATGGCTAACCATGATATCACCAAAGACAACGATATACATACACCCGATTATGTTGGCTGTGTAATTCGTTGTTTTGTGTTGCTTCTTTGTTGCATCTCCTTCTTGCTTGATGATGATGCTTGTTTCTCTGTTCATTATTTGATGGATCGTTAGTTCTTCTCTTCGCTGGTTGACCAGTTTGTTTGTCCGTTGTATCGTCTGTTGCTTCGAAGATATACATCGCTATGCTTATACGCCTTTTGTTGCTGTTGCCGTTAGAGCCAAACGTTTTTGCCAGTTCCTCCGCCAATTTTTTTACCTACTGTTTGAAGTCAGTTTGGCAATGCAGCAATGCCATAACGAGTCCAGAGTGTTCATCGAAAGGAGCAGTGAAACCTCGCTTCTTAAAAATTTCGCTTTTGTGCGCGTCGTACTGTACATTGCCTTCTTGAACAATGAAAAAGAAAGAGAGAAGACAAAAAAAAAGCAACAACTAATGCCCGTTGGTGACTTGTCTACGATCTACCTTCGAAAGACCACAACCTCGTTTAAAGAGCCGGTTACCGAAGAAGAGAGGACACGTGACATTTTCGTGACGTTCGCAGTCCGCCATGAGTGAGTACAGCTGAAGGAACGCCGTGTGAAATGTGAGGTCTGACTGCTCGCTACGTCACACTAATATCCTGACGTCACTCCCGCTGATCGAACTGGGCTTCCGAAGCTACGCGCCACCGCTCACTAAATTGCACAATGACAAGGCACCGGTTTGGTGGTTCCTGATAGACTGGGGGGGGGGGGATTTATTGACAGAAAAAAAAGAGAAAAAGAAAGGGGAAAGGTCAGCCATGCAGCACAGCGGCTTGCTATTCCCAAAAAAATATAAATATGAGAGAAAAATAAATAACAAAAATAAAAAGAAACCTGGCTCACAGGGAGCCTAGGAGGCCCGTATCACGCACAAAGCGGAGCACCGCTTTTGTGACACTCCACTGACTAGCCCGCTGCACGGGGCCGAGGAGTGTTACGAGAGAAACGTCTGTCCGTCCGTCCGTGCACCCAAGCTCTGAGAGCTGTTGGCAGAGCACGGCCCGATGATGGTGGTAACGCTGACAGTGGAGGAGCTGATGAGAGATATCGTCTTCTACGGCGCAGCAGGGGCAAGTGAGAGATGGGACGCGGCCCATTTTGAACAGGAGTGAACGGGTGAGGGCAACGTTCAGCCAAAGACGATGTAAAAGGGACTCCTCCTCGCGGATACAGCGGCAGCCGTTGACAAACTCCAGTGAAGGGTCGATGGACTGCAGGAATGCATGAGGTCGGATAGCGTCTACAAGAAACTGGCGGGTGCCGTCGCCGCAGAGACGCCGTATTAGCAGGCGACACGCACACACCGGGAGCGGCAGTAGGGGCACCGGCGTGGCCTGTTCTCGCTGCCGCGTCAGCAAAGGTGTTTCCGTGTAGCCCTGTATGCCCGGGTACCCACTGAAGGCAGAATACGGTGGCCGACCGAGGAGAGGTGGGCGTACTCCTGAAGTACCATGGTACGCAGATCACTCACGACGCTCGGGTGGTATGCTGACAGGAGTGCCAAAGACGCCTTACTGTCTGTGAGGACGACCCACATGTGCGCCCACATCAGGCGCACATGTGCCGTGTCATTCAGAGATAGCGATAACACACCATCGAACACGTTTCAAAATGGACCCCCAAGAAATAGCGCATTTTCATGTTATCTTGGTTTCGTCACCGAGTTTCCTTTCTCACACACCAGCCCATCAAATTTTCCGTACCTCCGGAAGACAACCGTCCTCGGTATAGCTCAGTCGGTAGCGTGCTGGCTTGTTGAGCTGAAGATCGCGGGTTCGATCCCGGTAGAGGGCGGTTATGAGTGTGGGGGAGGGCAAACATTGCTTCCAGCGCCGCGTGTCGGAGATTTCCGGCGCACGTCAAAGTAATCCCAGGTGGTCCAAATTATCCGCAGCCCTATACCCTGCGGCACGTGCAACATGTCCCCACACTGCGCAGACAATCCCTTCACAGTCCCATTCCGGTATAGACAAAATCTAACTATGAGGCTTTAAGCTCGAAACTGCAACGCCTGTTGTAATTGTCCGTTCTTGTGTTGTTGTAAATTGCCCTGTGACCTATCCAGTGTTGTACATATCGCCGTTACAAGTAACGCCGTTACTGTAATCGATACTTTTTCGGAATCGGAGTGCGTATCCCGATACTTTTTAAAATTGGTATCGGAAGAGTATTTCTGTTACAAATTTATGGTAACGCGATCTCCGTATCGTTACCGATACCGATACTTTTTAGTGCCCCACCCTTTCTTCACCGACGACATTTCTCACTCTTGTTCAGTGGCGTAGCCACGGGGGGGCTAGGGGGGGCTCGAGCCCCCCCTACCTGCCACGACGGACCCACGCAAATCGCGCAAATCCGAGGAGAAAATAATATATGGGGGTACAGTGTGACGATCGCTAAAGTTCTTACAGTTCATGGCGTCTATCTAATTGGCACTCTTGAATGGTTTTCAAAGTATGAGCTTTTCAAAATCCTTCCGATCTCGTGACACCCCCTCATTGGACATCACTGCGTAATCGTATTGTGAACGCCCAAATCAATTGGTGCGGTTTGCACAAGTATATTGTGTGTTGTCGCACCCTGGATAAGCGAGGGGGGAGTTTTCGTATCGAGCCCCCCCCCCCCTACCTTGGCGGTCTGGCTACGCCACTGCTCTTGTTCATTGTCAATGGTTCGCCTAGCCCTCGACAAGAAGCCTGTGGACATGTCCAAGTGCTCCGTAACCGGAATTCTAGAATTACTATACCAAACACATGTTCACTGCTTTTCTTAGAAACTAGAGAAAATAACCACAACAAAAGAGTTGAGGTCAACGAACAGAGGTCAAGTCATGGACAGTACGCTCTGGATTCCACTGCTTAGCTGCCGTGTCGCACTGAGTCACGCTCACATATACTGTGGTATTGTTAACTTCGGATAGGATTCCTTGGTAATCGGACTCCAGGGTGTGCGGGCCTGACACTAACGTAATTGTCATACTGGTCTCTGCCAACTGCCGGAGAGACCACGGCCTGAAAGGATGGCAGAAGTCGAGTTCCAGAACGAGCTATTGATAAAAGTCTGCTGTCTTTTTACTGCAAAACTGTTTACGTAAGCGATACAGTATTTCTATGTTGCATCATCTTCGTGTTTCAAACAAAAGTATCGGGCAAAGTATCCCGTTACTTTTTTTTTAGTAACGGTAGCGGTATTCGTTACTTTAAAAAAGAAGTATCGTTATCGGTATTTCGATACTTTTTACTCAAGTAACGAGTATCGGTATCGCGATACCATATTTCGGTAACGGGTACAACACTGGCACCTATCCACCCGCGACTATATACCCACATGTATGGGTAAAGGTTATTGCAACTCCAGTAAAATAAAATTCGCTCAATGTTTTCTACTTCTTCGCCGTCCCGTGTGTAGGTGACCTTCTGTATTTCTAGCCATTGGAAGGATATGGGAATTCAATTGGCCTTCGATTCTGAATGTATTTACTGCACCAAAATTTAAGTCGCGTTTGATCAGATAATTACCGAGATAGCACTCGTAGACGCCAAACTGTCACATATTCCATTTTATTTCGCGATAACTCTTGATATAAACGTGATGTCGACGATGTCATCATTTAATTACGTAGTCTGTATATGCATGCTTATAGCAGCTATGACTACGAGGCCCATGCCTGTTTCCCTTGCTACAGCCTGCGAGGTATCTTTAGGTCAAATTGTTCATTTTCAAGCGACCAAAGAACAAACAGGAGACAAGACCACGCGCAAGTCGCTCTGTTGTTGTTTCGTGTCTGTTCTTTGGTCCCTTCTGGATTTACACAAACCAGGCCAGTCTATATACTTCAGACATTTTGTCAAATCGTCGCCCAAGTGGCACTCACTGGCGGAAAATTGTCAATTTCCTCTATTTTAGCTCGTAATAACTCTTGATACCAACTTGATATTGACAGTATCATCATGTAATTACGTAGTCTGTCTATCGTCTGCGGACCGTAGCTGTTTTCCTTGCTACACCCTTAGAACTCACATTTAGTCAATTTGTCGTCCACAAGGCAATCACAGGCATCAAGCTGCCAATTTCATCCGGCAATCTCCCGATATCTGGAAAGTCTCATGCTCGTTCCCACAGTTATGCATCACGTCTTATTCTTTACCTTTCGCGAAATTTCCCGGGCGCGTTATCAGTGTTGTTATCGGTCGCGGCGCGGGAAGGAAATTGTCCTCCACTCCCTGCCCAAATCTGTTCCTCCTCACGTGACTCACTCACCACCCTGTAAACTTCGCTTCCTTGCCTAGTCCTCTGCTATCAGGTCAAGCCGGGTTTCAGAGGGGGTGTCCCGGAACGCTGCCTTTGAAACGCATCAAACGCCCGCAAAAATTCTGGGAGAATATCAATTTCCAGTAGAGTACTGAACGGGCCACATTCTTAGGATCAGGTCCGGCCCGATTCCGTTCGCTCCATACCTAGCCCGGGCCCCCCCAAGCTCGAAGTATTCTAGGTTTCCCGGCCCGAGTCCGAAAAAAATTTATAGATTATCTCGGCCGAGTGTAGTCATCTGTAAAAGTTGACCCTGGCTAACTAATAGTGAGGTAACACATGCTTGAGCCCAACCTAGTCCCGGTAATGTACGGGTTTGGACCGATATTGTCAAACCCGAGTCCATGCTGGCAGGGATTTTCGGGTAAGGCCATGCCTGTGCGGGTGTTTGCGTGACTTCAGTCTTGGTGCGTAGAAACGAAACTTTGATATGACGTCCGTTCATCGCTACCATCTTATCACAACCGTTTGCGATTACACCTCTCCTTCCTTTTGCCTTTGGTGATCGTGTTTATTCGGGCAGAGTTTCCCATCCACCTTCTGGGTTAAAAGCGATAAAATACCGCAACACAGGAGACAGAAGGAGAGGACGAACACGTAGAGTACTGACTGACAAACAGGAAGTTTGGTTGACAAAGAAACACGCTTATAACGCTATGCAAGTATAGGTCAGCCGTTCGCGCAGCCCATCGGCTTTTCAGTTTCGCGTCATGCACGTAGAACGGTCTTGCTCTTAATTGCTGTTAATTAAATCGCAATTAAAGAATTGCTCTTAAATAAAGTACCGCAACAACTGTACATGAGGTCCACATGGCCTGACCTATCAACACGGTGTTGTGGCCCGGTGGTGGTGGTGGAGGAGCTCGCCGTTGTCTGCCTCACAGGGGTGCGCAACGTCACGACTGACGTCCCGGAGAATGTGCGTCCTGGGCCGACTTCTAAGGGTACTGTACCGACATATTTCTGACAGCGTGTGAGGAAGACCCGCAGACAGCTCAGCCGCGGAAAATTACTGACAGCCCCGTTCGTTTCTGGTTGTTTTTACGGATTCCAGATCAGCGCTGCAGTGTGTGCTACAGCCAACAACAGAGGATTACAAAAGAAAAAAATGTATATTCGTCAATTTGTCACAAATGTCAATTTCTTGAAAATACGTGGGCCTCCAGAACCCAAAGTGCGGTTTGGCTTCTGGGCATGAGCAGTGGTAACGTCATTATTTCTTGCTGTCCCCCAAATAGGTGCTTGATGTCCTATTCTATTAACGCGTAGCTTTATAATGCATCACATTATACTCCGGAAAGTCCTGACGCTGATTATTCTGCAGACGTGGTGGATTCTATTACCTTCAGCTGTGAAGTCAGTGAATACTTCGTGAAGATATGATGCGGCTGCGGGTACAGTTCTTCGCTTTGAAGGTGAAAGCCTTCCAGTTTCATCCGATGCGTTGCGCCAACGAAAAAAACACATGACCTTCTTCTAATCATTGCTCCGTTATTCAAGCAGCTTAGCAAGAACCATCATGCGAAATATTTTTTTCTGAACGGTGTCTTGTCACCGTGCTTATTAATGAGCGATGGTGCGTGGCGTGGGATGCCCATTGCGATCAGCAGGAGTGACGTCTGGATATGAGTGTGACGTAGCGAGCAGTCAGACCTCACATTTCACGTTGGAAATTTGTTTCCTATACAGGCAAGACGCGCCGCTCCTTCAGGTGTACTCACTGACGGCGGACTGCAAACGTCACGAAAGTGTCGCCATCCTAAACGAGGTGAGGGTCTTTCGAAGGCAGATCAGACAAGTCACCAAAGTCCATTAGCTTTTTTTTCTTTCTTTCTCTCTGTCTTTCTCTTTTCTTGGTAAGAAGGCAACGGACAATACGACGCGCACAAAAGCGAAAATTTTAAGGAGCCAGCTTTCATTGCTCCGTACGACGAAAACTCTGGACTCGTTATGGCATTGCTGCAGTGCCTTGAGACAGTAGGTTAAAAAATCGGAGGACGAACTGCCAAATACGTTTTCTCATCTTCCGTTCAACTCTGTGGTATACGGTTCTAACGGCAACAGCAACAAGATGCGTATAAGCACAACGATATATATTCGAAGCAACAGACGGACAAACATAGAACGGACAAACAAACTGGTCAACCAACGAAGAGAAGAACTAACGATCCATCAAATAATGAACAGAGAAACAAGCATCATCATCAAGCAAGAAGGAGATGCAACAAAGAAGCAACACAAAACAACAAATTACACAGCCAACATAATCGGGTCTAGGTATATCGTCGTCTTTGGTGATATCGCGGTTAGCCATTTCTCCGTGGTGTGGAAGTACGTAGATATCATTGGTGCTGACTGCGAGGGCTTCTTATTCGCGTCAATCATCTAAATACCAAAATCACAAGTTTCACAAAATCACAACGTCTCGGCGAAAGCCAACACCATTGCTAGGTTATCGATGAGGTTCAGTCCAGTGATCCTTTCATTTCTTATCATTTCTCGGCTCAACGGCTCTATGTATAGCGCAGAAAGTGTTGGTGACACTGAATAGGGAGGTCCGGTCTGAGTAGAGTGCTACATACCCAATCTTGAAAAGTGTCTAGGTTAGAGTATTACTAAATACTTTTAAAAGTAACTGGTTATCTTCAAGACACTTCGACGTCAGTGTTGGTGACACTGAATAGGGTGGTCCAGTCTCAGTAGAGTGCTAAATACCCAATCTTGAAAAGTGTCTAGTTTAGAGTATTACTAAATATTTTTAAAAGTAACTGGTTACCTCCAAGACACCTCGACGAAAGTGTTGGTGACACTGAATAGGGTGGTCCCGTCTGAGTAGGGTGCTAAATACACAATCTTGAAAAGTGTCTAGGTTAGAGTATTACCAAATATTTCTAAAAGTAACTGGTTAACTTCTAGACACCTCGACGTCAGTGTTGGTGACACTGAATAGGGTGGTCCAGTCTGAGTAGAGTACAACAGTAATAGCCATTACCCGAATTCAATACCGGACGATAATTTTCGTTTCCGTTTCTGTTTCCGGTTATGGAGGACAGTGGTATGCGTTTCCGTTTCCGTTATCATCTCCAATTTCGGTAATATACCGTTTCTGTTTCCGCTACGATTACCGTTACCCTTCCCTGACTTAGGCACACTTACTTAGGCACTTAGACACATTTCAGGATTGGGTATTTAGCAGTCTACTAAGACTGGACCACCCTATTCAGTGTCACCAACGTTGATGTCGAGGTGTCTTGAAGGTAACGAGTTACTTTTAAAAGCGTTTAGTAATACTCTAACTTGCACACTTTTCAAGATTGGGTATTTAGCACTCTACTCAGACCGGACCTCCCTATTCAGTGTCACCAACACTTTCCACTGTATACATAGAGCCGATGAGCCGGGAAATGATAAATGAAAGGACCACTGCACTGAACCTCATGGGTAACCTAGCAAAGATGTTGGCGTTCGCCGAGACGTCATCATCTGAACTTCAAAAGCGACCCGAAGCTGTTGTTTGAATCTGGTACTTCAATGTGCCTTTCGCCCCACTCTGCAGCATGTATAGTGCAACGAGGCTTCCCAAGTACAGCTCTTAATGGGCGCGTTAGGCAGGCTCCCGAGCGCCATATCCCGGGTTCTCGGGGGAATGTACCCTTGCTGTCTCCACTTAATGGTGTTTGTGAGGCTACCCGGAAGCCAAGCGCCAGAGCCGCTGAGCGCGCGCCACTTATCGAACTTTCTTCTGTCGTCTGCTTTTAAGTAAACATAGCAGTAGACCATAGCAGTCATCTGTAATATTATAACTATTTACCGCCGACATCCGATGATTCCGGAATCACAAAGAGCATGGGCGGTTGCAACGTGTTGCAACGGTTTCGAAAGGCAGTTTCGCAGAAAGGGCTCTGGAACACTGGCTCGGGAACACTGGTGGAACATTTTATCGAAAGGCAGCACACCGGAACATGCGTCACGCTCCGGAACTGGCTCCGCTCTTCCCCAGCGTTCCCTGACTCCCCAGCACCGAAGAAGGGGTGCGCAGGGTGCACCCGGGAACGTGCACCGGAAGTGACTTTGGAGGTGTTAAGTGATCCCCTGAAAGAGGGAATGTTCCCGGAGCACGAACCTAACGCTCCCAATGATTGATTGCTACATATTCCGAATTTAGCGAAGAAAGCAGTTGAATTTGTCCTGGATGCATGGATTTTTGAACACTTGTGATTTTTGTATTTAGATGATTTATGCGAATAAGAAGACTTTGCAGTCAGTGCCAATCATATCTACGTACGTCCACACCACGGAGAAATGGCTAACCATGATATCACCAAAGACAACGATATAGATACACCGGATTATGTTGGCTGTGTAATTCGTTGTTTTGTGTTGCTTCTTTGTTGCATCTCCTTCTTGCTTGATGATGATGCTTGTTTCTCTGTTCATTATTTGATGGATCGTTAGTTCTTCTCTTCGCTGGTTGACCAGTTTGTTTGTCCGTTGTATCGTCTGTTGCTTCGAAGATATACATCGTTATGCTTATACGCCTTTTGTTGCTGTTGCCGTTAGAGCCAAACGTTTTTGCCAGTTCCTTCGCCAATTTTTTTACCTGCTGTTTGAAGTCAGTTTGGCAATGCAGCAATGCCATAACGAGTCCAGAGTGTTCATCGAAAGGAGCAGTGAAACCTCGCTCCTTAAACATTTCACTTTTGTGCGTGTCGTACTGCACGTTGCCTTCTTGAACAATAAAAAAGAAAGAGAGAAGAGAAAAAAAAAACTAATGCCCGTTGGTGACTTGTCTACGATCTACCTTCGAAAGACCACAACCTCGTTTAAAGAGCCGGTTACCGAAGAAGAGAGGACACGTGACGTTTTCGTGACGTTCGCAGTCCGCCGTGAGTGAGTACAGCTGAAGGAACGCCGTGTGAAATGTGAGGTCTGACTGCTCGCTACGTCACACTGGTATCCTGACGTCACTCCCGCTGATCGAACTGGGCTTCCGAAGCTACGCGCCACCGCTCACTAAATTGCACAATGACAAGGCACCGGTTTGCTGGTTCCTGATAGACTGGGGGGGGGGGGGGGGGTGGATTTATTGACAGAAAAAAAAAGAGAAAAAGAAAGGGGAAAGGTCAGCCATGCAGCACGGCGGCTTGCTATTCCCTAAAAAATATAAATAAGAGAGAAAAAGAAATAACAAAAACAAATAAATAAATATAAATAAAAGTAAGAAACCCGGCTCACAGGGAGCCTAGGAGGCCCGTATCACGCACAAAGCGGAGCACCGCTTGTGTGACACTCCACTGACTAGCTCGCTGCACGGGGCCAAGGAGTGTTGCGAGAGAAACGTCTGTCCATCCGTCCGTGCACCCAAGCTCTGAGAGCTGTTGGCAGAGCACGGCCCGATGATGGTGGTAACGCTGACAGTGGAGGAGCTGATGAGAGATATCGTCTTCTACGGCGCAGCAGGGACAAGTGAGAGATGGGACGCGGCCAATTTTGAACAGGAGTGAACGGGTAAGGGCAACGTTCAGCCGAAGACGATGTAGAAGGGACTCCTCCTCGCGGATATAGCGGCAGCCGATGACAAACTCCAATGAAGGGTCGATGGATTGCAGAAATGCATGAGGTCGAATAGCGTCTACAAGAAACTGGCGGGTGCCGTCGCCGCAGAGACGCCGTATTAGCAGGCGACACGCAGACACCGGGAGCGGCAGCAGGGGCACCGGCGTGGCATCGTCTGGCAGCCGCGTCAGCACAGGTGTTTCCGTGTAGCCCTGTATGCCCGGGTACCCACTGAAGGCAGATAGGGTGGCCGACAGAGGAGAGGTGGGCGTACTCCTGAAGTACCATGGTACGCAGATCACTCACGACGCTCGGGTGGTATGCTGACAGGAGTGCCAAAGACGCCTCGCTGTCTGTGAGGACGACCCATGCATCAGGCACAGATTCAGCGATTTGCCGCAGAGCGGCAAGCAGTCCGAGCAGCGCCGCATCCACCATTGCGACCTTGCACTCCGACTCCACTTTCGAGTGGCATGCCATCACGCGTTTCCCATTTCACAGGGCCTTCGGTCTCCCTCATCTGTTTCCCGTCTGCTCTCCCGTCCCGGTCGGCGCTGATTCCCGCCGCTGGCACTTATTTGTGGACATGTCCACGTCGGCATTCTTATTTACGTGCAACCCTTTTATATGCCGTTGCGAGGCTAACAGATGGTGTCTATTATGCCTCAGCAACTGAGAGTGGGGTACTGACTGGCGATATGTAGCTCAGTATAGCAACAACTTTTGCAGCAGTTTTGTCAGTACTGCACAAAGTGTGATTTTATATTAAATTCTGTACTGGGAAGCGCTACCAGCGGCTCATTACTGGAGGTGCCGTCTTTATTACAGCCGTAAAAAGAAGTAACAAAAACCTGTCCACCTACATTGCATAGGTGCCATGCCTTTCTGCGATGAAAATTATCGGGGCATCTATTTCTGACACATATTAATAATAAAGAAAGAGGGACGCATTCTAACGGCAAGGGTTCGCTTGGTCTGGCGTGGTGCAACCTTCCTCTAATCGACCGAATCATGTCTAATTGACCAAATAATGTCAGGGCTCAGGGGATGCATATGCTCCCTATGCAATGTAGCCGGACAATTTTTTATTACTTGTTTTTGAGGCTGTAATAAAGACGGTACATCTAGGAATAGCCACTTGGTAGCCCTTCCCACTACAGATTTAATAAAAAAACGCACACGTTCTGCAGTATTGACAAAACTCGTTATTTGCTGTACTCAGCTACATATCGCGGGTGAATACTCCATTCTCAGTCGCTGCGGCATAATAGACAGACGCCATCTATTGGTCTCGCAACGGCATAGGGCAACGGCCTACTGAAATAGTGCAACATATTTTTGCAGTTGCATTTAGGGGATACGTTGGTCTTTCAGTAACGGCAAAATTATTGGAATAAGTTTTGCAGCGGCTAGCGTACGCCATACCAAACATCGGCAATTTTCTGCTCTCACCTAACTTTACTGACATCTCTTTCGACAACGAAACGGAGTAGAATTGTGTTCTACATATTGAACGATAGAGGAAAGATTGCACATTAAGAAGATACTTCACTTACGAATATCTCAGCTGCCGTCGAGGAGCAATGAGCGTTAAAGAATGTGCAATTTTTGCCATATCTGCTGATTTCGGCATTTTTTTCTTCGGCGTCCGTTTAAAGTGTGACCGCTTGCACTGCGTACAGGTATACTAGAGAGCCCAGACTTCACGTGTGCCAGCTACGAGGGTTGTGTCGCGAATGAAACGGCGTCAGTAAGGCTGCAAAGTTGCGCGAAAAAATCACCTCGCGAAGACGGCGCCACCTTAGCCCCTCTCCACCTCTGGACTGGTTGATCGTAGGAAACTCCGGACACCTGCTTTCGTCTTTACTTAAGGTCATTTCCAATTTTTTTTTTCACTGAAATCAAAAAATGTCATCGGCGGACCTTGGTCGGCTTAAAATGAAATCACCTATTGTTGATTATGTTTCCGTTTTCAACGTGAAAAGAAATGATTCCAAATGTTCACACACTGACTCCCGTACATAACTGCTCCATCTCTATTTCCTCCATCCCCGTTATTGTTTTACGTATCGAGTACCGTTAAGTACCGAGTTAAGTTACAAGTTACCAAAAACAGGAACTTGGTTACAGTAACGAGTTACCTCGAACTCTGGAAATAATGTGCTCAAGAGCGTGTCGCATTTGTTTAGCGTTTTCTCCAAACCTACTCAAGAACAACTTTATTCTTGACATTGCGGTGTCTAACCGCCACCGGCGATATTTTACCCTGTTCCAGTTTCTAATCTCCTATACAGGCTATACTCAATCCCATGCCAGTCTTCATACCATGGATCCATACAACCGGTTATTGGAAATCTAAAATAAACATTGGAGATCAAGTTGAAAGGCATAGGCTGCGATGGAAGGAAAGGGTCGCAATATCAAACCGCGTTGTTGTTGTTTCGTTTCAGACATATCTAAACTCGCTGATTGCTTTGCAATTTATTTTTGGAGCACCTTACATTTTCCACATATGACGTCAACGTATGTATGCCGCTCATAGCCGCAGTTACTTCGCGGCGCTAACACGCAATAAAAAAAAAAAGATGAAGACAACAAGCCTCGTACGATGCACCCGATGCTCTCTACACTCTTTAAAAAAAAAAAGAAAGCGGTGTACTTGAACCCCTTTTTTTGCCACATATATAACGCCCTTTTGGAGAGTACAATTACTCCCAAAACGGTGTCTCCTCACTCCCTCAAGGGAGTAGCGTAACACTTTTCTCCCTACTGGAGAGTACTATTACTCTCCGGCAGGCAGAAGGTGTTGCGCTACTCCCTTGAGGGAGTGAGGAGACACCCTTTTGAGAGTAATTGTACTCTCCAAAAGGGTGTTATATATGTGGCAAGGAAAGGTGTTAAAGTGCATCCTTTTTTTTAAGAGTGTAGATTTGTATTATGAGGGACCAATGTCGCCTCGGTAAAATACTTTCGCCCGCTGAATCACGTCACGGAAATGTTTCCTTCCCAGGCGGGGGGGGGGGGGGGGGGAGGGCAGATGTGCCGTGTCATTCAGAGATAGCGATAACACACCATCGAACACGTTTCAAAATGGACCCCCACAAAAAAGCGCATTTTCATGTTATCTTGGTTTCGTCACTGATTTTCCTTTCTCACACACCAGCCCATCAAATTTTCCGTACCTCCGGAAGACAACCGTCCTCGGTATAGCTCACTCACTAGCGTGCTGGCTTGTTGAGCTCAAGATCGCGGGTTCGATCCCGGCCGAGGGCGGTTATCAATGTGGGGGAGGGTAAACATTGCTTCCAGCACCACGTGTCGGAGATTTCCGACGCACGTCAGAATAATCCCAGGTGGTGGAAATTATCCGCAGCCCTATACCCTGCGGCACGTGCAACATGTCCCCACACTGCGCAGACAATCCCTTCACAGTCCCATTCTGGTATAGACAAAATCTAACATGAGGCTTTAAGCTCGAAACTGCAACGCCTGTTGTAATTGTCCGTTCTTGTGTTGTTGTAAATTGCCCTGTGACCTATCCACCCGCGACTATATACCCACATGTATGGGTAAAGATTATTGTAAATACAGTAAAATAAAATTCACTCAATGTTCTCTACTTATTCACAGACTCGTGTGTAGGTGATCTTATGTATTCCTGGCCATTGGAAGGATTTGGGAATTCAATTGGCCTTCGATTCTGAATGTATTTACTGCACCAGAATTTAAGTCGCGTCTGATCTGATAATTACCTAGATAGCACTCGTAGACGCCAAATCGTCATATATTCCATTTTATTTCGTGATAACTCTTGATATACGCAGAAGTCGCTCTGTTGCTGTTTCGTGTTTGTTCTTTGGTCGCTTGTGGATTTACACAACCAGCCCAATCTATATACTTGAGACATTTTGTCAAATCGTCGCACAAGTGGCACTCACTGGCGGAAAATTGTCAGTTTCCTCTATTTTAGCTCGTAATAACTCTTGATACCAACTTGATATTGACGGTATCATCATGTAATTACGTAGTCTGTATATCGTCTGCGGACCGTAGCTGTTTTCCTTGCCGCAGCCTTAGAACTCACATTTAGTTAATTTGTCGTCCACAAGGCAATCACAGGCGTCAAGCTGCCAATTTCATCCGGCAATCTCCCGATATGGGGAAAGTCTCATGCTCGTTACCGCAGTTATGCATCACGTCTAATACCCCTGTCACACGGTAAACCGAATGACATTCTCAGCGAATGACAATCGCACCGACCCCGCAGGGGGCATTGGCTTCGGCGATGTTTGGTGAGTGGCGCCACCACGTACCCCAGCCCCCAGTCCCAAGGTGTTATCCGTACCGTGCCGATGGGATGTAAGGCGAAGGGTAGAAGCCTTGAACGGTGGCGGTCAGGGTCTCGGTCAGGCCCTGGCCGATGGGTTTTTCTGAAAACTCCGGGACCTTCCCACATGTATGGGCATGAAGTGTGGGTGACCTTGAGGAATGCCTAGTTATCAAACCCGTATGGTTAAATATTTCTCTTCCTCTACGATCGGGGGCGGCAAACGTCCCCGGACCAAAGTTTCCAAACCAAATGAACAATTTTTCATGTCCAAATACATCGTGTTATCATCCACTTCCTCGGAAGAAGAAAAACGTGTACCACTTGGGAAAATGTCACCCTTCTTTATTGAGAAGGCGGTGTCTTTCCTATCGAAAAACATCACAGAAATAAAAAAACTGCGATCTGGTGACCTTCTTATCAAGTGTACGTCGGAGGCTGATTGCAAAAAGATCCTGAACACAAGAGAAATGCTTGATGTCCCGATATCTGCTTCCCTGCATAGGACCCTCAATACGTGTCGTGGTGTGGTTGCTATCGCAGAGTTGATCGACGTCCCAGTAGAGGAGATCCTTATGAACGTAAAGGAAGAGGCTGTAATTGATGTTCGAAAGCTCAAGATTCGGAAAAATAATGAATATATCACCACCAGAAACGTAGTCCTTACCTTCGACCGACCCTCACTGCCTGATACTGCCCTCACTACTTGGCGTCTGATAAAGTTGGGTATTTGTCTGCAGACGTCTGTCCATTTATCCCGAACCCTCTTCGTTGCTTTAAGTGCAACCGCTTTGGGCACGCTGCTGACGCCTGCCGTGGGTCACCATGCTGTGCTCGTTGTGGCCAGCAGGGCCATGATACTAAAGAGTGTTGAGGGCCTGATTGTTGTGTGAACTGCACTAGTGATCATCCCTCTTACTCGAGATCCTGCCCTAAGTGGAAATTAGAGAAAGAGATTCTACGCATCAAGGTTACTGAAAACATCAGCTACCCCGAAGCAAGGAAGAGAGTATCCCCTTTCATTACACAGAAATCTTTATCAGCAGTGCTTCAACAGAAAACAAAGATGGTAACTGTACACACGCAAACAGACACTTTACCTAGAACTCAACTATCAAGTGAAGACGGGGTGAAAACCAAGCTCCATGATTAAAAAACGGTAGTGACTGCGAAAGCAGTCCTACCCTTGTCATCACCCTCCATGGAGGCGGGGTCTATGGAGTGTGATGATGATTCGAGCTCGGAGCTCTCCTTGGGGAGCACGAGCTCACCATTTCTGACGCCCGCAAGAGGAAACCTCTCGGGGAGTGGTTCTCTCCCCGAGATATCGGAGAAGGATTTGGCGGAGGCCAGAAGAAAACCCCGGAAGCCAAGGATTACTCCTCCCAAGAAGAGTAAGACCTAGGAGCCATAGGTAATGGAAATCCTTCTTTCTGGTCGACATAACAAATTGTTGTATGCTGTTACGTGGGGGTAGCTGCGTGGGAGTTGTTTCAGCCTCCTTTGTTGGTCCCCGCTACCATGCCAGGACCTCGGTGTCAAGTTGCGAAGGCGAGTTCCTGAAACTGAGGCCTCCTGTGGTGTTGAAACAACCAATGGGACTCACGCGTGTCCAAGACGGAGGTCGTCAGAATGCTGGGCTCGGGTCCGATGTCAACAAAAGAGGGAGACATCGAGGAAAACGGGGTCTTCCTTCCCTCTGACTGGACTCTGGCCGTTCACCCATCATGTATTCTCGCAATTAAATAGTTATCTGTTTGGTTTTAACCCAGTTCCGGCTCGCTGATTATCCCTTCGGGTCCAAACCACGCTACCACGGAGGACCCTTACAACAACTGGTTGGCAGCGGTGTGGGATGAATCTCAGCTCTACGACTGGAGGACAACGCTGGATGGATCGCATGGCTTGGAGCGGCAATCGGAGTGAGTGTTCGGTTACTTTCTAAGACACACCAAGTTAGGAGTTTTGTAGAAATTTTGTAGTCCGACTACTGTAGTTAGTTAGTTTGATTTTTGCGTGTCGCAGTAGTCAGGACAGTCATAACCGACACTCAGAGCTGGCCGATATGGATCTCAAGAAGCTGGTAAAAGCTGATCTGTTATTGTTATGCGAAGAATTGGGGGTCGATACAGATGGCGCACAGCGGAAGCTATGCATCATAGCGGCTATAAAGGAGTCTGGTGCCGACGATGACGAGATTGCAGAATGTTGGGATCTTGTTAAGGAACAAAAAAGTGAAAAGTCCCGTAAAACAGAGGCCGAGGCCCAAGAGCGTCAGAGGGAGAGAGAGCTCGAGTGTAGAAGACTTGAACTAGAAAAAGAAATTGAACTCAAGGAACTCGAGCTCGAGATGAAACGGCAGGAGGGAAGACCGGCGTCGGAGACAGGTTCCTACGATCGAGATAGGATTAAAATGTCGAAGTTGCTGCAACCCTACAAGATGGGGGAAGACATTGGGTTGTTCCTGGTAAACTTTGAAAGGACCTGTGAGAAAGTTTGCATCGCAAAGGATTTGTGGCCGTCCCGTTTGTTGACTGTGCTCCCTTGCGAGGCCGCCGACGTCATTGCTCGTCTTAGTGCAGAGGATGCCGATGATTATGACAAAGTTAAGGAGAGTTTGCTCAGAAAGTATCGGCTTTCCACAGAGGCGTTTAGGCAGCGTTTTCGAGCCTCAGTGTTAGAGAAACGACAGAGCTATTCAGAGTTTGCGTACGGTCTGAAAGCTAATATGTTGAGTGCACTCTAAATCCGACACCCGATATGTACCGCATGAAAGAGGACCCGCACCTGGGCCAGGCGGTACACATGAGGTGCAGTCCTCAACCAGCAGGTACAGTCCGCGACCACTGCGAAATTCAAACGGTACAAGGGCTCCGAGACCCATCCGTACCGGCTAGGTACCTTTTAAGCGCGATCTATAGCAGCTGTACCTCATGTGTACCGCGTGTTTCCGGCGCATGAGTACGAACGCCTTCTCACGATATCCATGCGCTGCAAAAATATTTCGTGTGATTCCGAATACCAGTCTATAAATTCCCTTATGCAGCAGTGCCGTAATGGATGAGCACTATCATTCTGTCAAAGAAGTGCAATAACTAGAACCCATGACCGTGAGGGATCGCATGTTTGGGAAGAATTCGTTTCTTGCAACCGCTGCAAATCAGTTTGTTTTGAAACTTCGGGGAGCGAGGACGAGTCTGCTCGGTCTTCGAAGAAATTCGTTCGGCGCGTTCAAGATTGAAGTCATTTAAGGTGCGTATTATATCTCTGAAGTAATTATTCGTCTTCACGACGCATTTTCGTTCATCTTCGCTCTGATTCCCAGTGGTCCTGATCACCGGCAGGCTGGACACAACGACTGAGGGACGGAGACATCGAACTTTGTGCTTCATGCACGAACGTTGATGCGTGAATTAGAGGAGCCGAGAGTGCATTTTACACCTGGATTACACAAGCAAGTAGGCATGTTTTTCAGGCAAGCTATTTCGGTTGTTGGATTTTTTTTACATTGTATTTTCTCCTAGGTTACGTCAAGCGATGTCGTAAATGGGTGAGTCAATCGTCTACTGTGGTTGGTGTTACGTTCTGCGGAAGAAACGGAAGTTGGGGAAGAACAGCTATCCAAAGGTGTGGAAGAGATAAAGAAGCGTGACCACAGAGCAGCTGCAGTGGTGAAGGAGAGACGCAGTGGTCATCGTTCATCCATATACGTTGTGCCCCGTGTGTTCGGCGTTTGTGCATCATGACAATGCACGCTCGCGATGGACAAGCATCAATCCTGAAATGGATATAATTTTCGAATAAAGGTATTTGTTTGTTATATTTATCGTGCGGCGTAGCTTCCTGGGGCTGTTAATATATCGTGGAGGAGGGGAACCACCCCGACGGGTAGGCCTAAATCGCTGCGCGCTATCCGTTACATGTACCGCATGTGAGGGCGCATGTACCTCTTAATTTTAAGAGGTACATTTTTTTAAAAATGTACCTCTTGGCCAAGCGGTACTTAACCGTTACCTGATTTAGAGTGTGGCTAAAGAGCGCCAAAGCTTTCGGAAATCACGACAAGGTGCTGGAATGCTTTTATTTGGAGCAGTTTTATCAGGGTATTCCCGAAGATGTGCGTTATTGGGTTCAGGACCGTGAAGAATCTAGGACGCTTGAGAACGCGGCTGAACTAGCACAGGAATATGCCATGCGAAGGGAAGCACGAGGGTATGGAAAGCTCTATCATGGGAGCCGTGAGTTGTTAAAAAAGGGTCCCGAAGAAAACTCCCGGTTCAGAAAAATGAGAATGAACAAACCAAAAGAGATGGGTCCGAGCGAACAAAGAGAGGAGACAATTCCAAAAACCGCAGATGAGGGCCCGGGGAAACTGAGCGGAGGGGGACGCACCGTGAGTTCGAGCGTCGACGACCGCTAGTGTGTCACCGCTGCAAAAGGCCAGGTCATATCGCAGCAAGGTGTAGGAACCCGGCAGTAGCGTTTTCGTATGTTACAGATGATGACGAAAACTTACGGTTAGTAGTATAGACATAGACTGTATAATTTTCGAGCGGCATAAGAACCGAGCGGCATAAGAACCGAGCGGCACAAGAACCGAGCGCTATAACGGCCTCTTTTTTCTAATCCAAGATGGCCGATTCTAAGCCAACACAATCCAGTTCTAAGCCAACACAAGCCAAATCCAAAGCCATCTGATTGGCCGCCATTAGCTCCGCCCACTTCACACGTTGATTGGCCCATGCTAAGCCTACTGATCTTTGATTGGTTGACCGTAGCTCCTTCATGCTAATTAATTGGCTCCGCCCCCACTTCACACGCTGATTGGCTCATGCTAAGCCTTGACTGAGCATTGGTTGGTTTACCGTAGCTCCACCCCTTCATGCTAATTACTTGGCTCCGCGCGCCCGTTGATTGGCCACCGCTACTGATCGCGCGCGCGTTGATTGGTTCACCATAGCTCCGCCCCCGCCCGTTTATGTTCATTACTTGACTCCACCCCGCCCCCCAGCGGGCTTCACGCTGATTGGCCGGCGCGACCGCTGATTGGTCCAGGCGCGGCTGCAGCGACCCCGCTGCGGCCCTATCTCAGATGTCCAAACTTACCCATCTGATTGGTCCATTCTAAGCCACTCTCCCAGCCCCCCAGGCCGCCGCCACTGCCTTCACCAGACGGCCCGTTGCGGCCCTATCTCAGGTGTTCAAACTTATACCGATTGGCCCGCCACCAGACGGTGCGCGGCGGCGGCGGCGGCGGCTTCAGATGGTTCTAACCCAATGTCTCTATCTCATACATCCAAACTTACCTCGTGCCACCAGATGGCGCGACTCAGGTGCATCAACTCCACGCGGTTCCGCTTCGAGGCGTCACACGAGCGAGAGAACTTCGTCGAGATGTGCTGCCACATATTGCGCTCCCGTATCACCGCAAGCAAGTTGCGGGAAATCATACGCGAAATCTTGGACGAGTACCTGTCGGCTTACAGGGAGCAATCACTGCGCGAGCTTCAGGAACTATGTCAGGAAGAAATAAGAGTCCTGGAGACGATCATCAATCGCTCTAGGAGCTATGGATGAAAATAAAGATGCATCACACCTCGGTACACAGTCTGCTCGAGTTATTCCACGATGCGCATGCAGTTCCAGCACCCTGCTCGAATTCTCATCTCCGGCGCGTCCATGTGTGGGAAGACGGTGCTCACGCAGAATATAATGAGACATCCCGAATTATTTAGCATTCCACCGCAGAAGATACTCTACGTACGAAAGTATGCAGCCGGCTGGGAAAAGGATTTCGACGGTGTGGAGTTTATGGACAGGATACCCGCAGATTGGGATGAGCGATATCCCACTCTCATAGTTATTGACGATCAAATCACGGAAAAGGGGGTTCTATCGGAGGTAGAGTCGCTGTTTGTACGTGGTAGCCACCATAAGAATGCGTCCGTGATCCTGATCACACAAGCCTTGTTCTATCACAATGCCGCTTTTCGAACGATATCGCTGAACGCCAGTTATATCGTATTGTTCCGGAACGCGCGGTCCGTACAACAGATCGAAACCTTCGGACGTCAGGTATTCGGGAAACAGGGGCTCTCCTATTTTCTCGACGCATATAACCAGGCGACGGAGAAGGCGCACGGTTATTTAGTTGTGGATCTGCACGCGCAAACACCTCCCTCTCGTAGCCTGCGAACGGGTATTTTATCGCACGACCGGCAGTTCCTGTTTACGCCCGCGAAATGACGGCCGATCTTAGAAGACATCTCACGCTCCTCAAAGTATTGGCCGCCAGCAAACCGACGCACCGCGCAGAGTTACTTAGAGAGCTCAGCTGCGACGACATTCGAATCCTTTCGGAAATCTGTCTGAACATTCTACGCGGAAATATCCCACTTTCGACGGAACTTCATAAAAACCTGAAGAAACACAAAAAAATCCTCCGCTTCCTCGCCTACAAGTCACTTCATAAGTGCCCCCGGCAGTTGAAGAAATATATTAGGGGACAACGAGGTGGTCTCATTCCCATACTTCCACTGCTCCTCTCAGGGCTATCAAGTCTCGTGGCGGGAGTCGCCGGGCGAGCGATATCCAAAGCCATCGGTCATGGCTCATAGAATAGAAATAGGTGAAGTTCTGAAATCTAACGATTCGGACGATGTAAAAGTGGGCAAAATACTGGAAGCCCTCTATTACTTGCTGAAGCGAGCTCACTATCATCCTCATCCTCCTCCTCCTCCTCCTCCTCCTCTGGAACCTGTCCATTCGGTGCCCGAACCAGAACCCAATCCATTCGACTTTAATCTTCTACCCTCCGGCGTTGATAAAGCACGCGCGAAATCTGTGCTAAAAGAATTGAAGAAAGTTTTCACCTGGCAGGCGGATAATGTGCTAGTATATAGAGGGAAGCGAATCAATCGCTCAAACATTGTGGCTCTCGTGAGCTACTTAGCACGTCGTAGCGCGCTCATCAAGAAACCCCGCTGGTACAAAAAAGTATCGAAAATTATAAGCGCTCTGAAAATACACCGCATTGCTCGCTGGAGCAAATATGGGGCCCTATAGAAAGATCAAGGAGAAAGGGTTAGGTGGAGTGGATCGGTACCGACGTTATCACAAGCTCACGCGCGCAGAAGCCGTGGAACAGCTGAAAAAAGAAGATGCTTACACCCTTCACAAGCCAGTGAAGAAAAAATTTAAGCGGCGCTCCATCATCGCAACTCACGTGCGGGATTTATATCAGGCAGACCTTCTGGATATGCGCAAATATCAGAAATTTAACAAGGGCTTCAGGTACATCCTAACGGTCATAGATACGCTATCGAGGTACCTGTACATGGTCCCCATTCGCACAAAGCGCCCGCAAGACGTAAAGAAAGCCTTCCAACGAGTTTTCCGTCACGGAATTCCGAAGAATTTGCTCACGGATCGCGGGAGCGAATTTTGGGGTTCCCCAGTTCGCCAGTACTTTCAGTCGCTGCTAAATCACTATAGCACACAAAGCGGCATGAAAGCGGCCTCCTGTGAACGCGTGCAGAGAACAATTAGGGAAAGAATAGCCAGGCATTTCACTAGTACGGGGAAGTTTAATTATATCAACGCGCTGCCGAAGATAGTGGCCGACTATAACGACTCGGTACACTCTGTCACGGGCGAAAAGCCGAAAAACGTGAACGCCGGAAATGAAGTAGCTCTGTTCAACAGATTGAATCGTAAGACGACCCCGCGCGAGAGCAAGTATAAATCAGGGGACCAGGTGCGGCTCGCGTTAGACCGCGGCGTGTTCGCCAAAGGCTACGATCAAAGGTGGACGGCCGAAGTGTTCGAGGTGTCGCGAACGAGAAAGACCGATCCGCCCGTAGTGTACGTGAAAGATTCGACGGGAAAAGAAATACTGGGATCATTCTACGAGCAGGAGCTGCAGCCAGTCCACCATCTTTCCTCGTACGATAAGCGACTCATATCCGCAGTGATTAGAAAGAAGAAAATTAACGGGGTATTGCACTACTTGGTTCGTTGGTTCGGATACGCCAAAGATCACGATTCTTGGGTGCCCGCCAACGATGTCAGAAAATGAATTTTACGTGTATCTGCTCTCGAACGCCAGCATGGACCTGTACCCGTCCAACACGTTGAATGACTTCACGATCGCGTTAGATAAGCCGCTACACCTGGATGATTCGTACGTCGTCGGTCTAGAGGGATTTTCCATTCCCAACAGCTTCCTGAACGTGAACCAAGCGCCTGATAACCTGATAACGCTATCAACGGAGAAGTGGCAAACGAAACAGCTCACGTTCGAAGACACGGACACGCTACTGAATAAAATATTCCCCGAATATGGGATAGAGTGGACTTACGAGGAAGATCACTACGTGTTTAAGCTACCGTCGCGCGTGCGCTCGGCGAAACTAATCGACAGACCGCTGCATCTCGCCTTTGGAATCGTCGACATCGATGGAGATCACCGGGAGGGCGGTAAAGTACGCGCCGTCCCAAACGTGTTACCGCTCGCGGAGGAAAGAGCCGTTATGATGCGAGTTCGCCGGGTGATAGTGATCAATAACGATCTAATTTTAGAACCCCGATCGCTCATTACCGACACATTCAACGAATTCTTCAGAGCGACGAACGATACAGAATCACGGGTGGAATACAAAGACAACACTTACTCGCTTTCTCTCCCGACGAATTTCAACTTGTCGACCGAGTTCCTGGACCTCATTCAGGTGAAGCACATCCACGTTGAAGGATCCCGAAAGCACATCACGTGTAATCCCATAGTGAAGACGTACCGCATCCACATAAACACTCGAGAGACGGAAAGTCGGCGCATTTCACTTCCACCGAATTACTACGAAACACCCGAAGCTCTCGTGAGCGCCATCCATGAGCGTCTGCAGCCGGAGGCTTCCCTCACGTACGATGCATGGGCGAGGAAGTGTTCGTTGAGCTTGCGGGAAAACGTGTCGCTTACATTATCCGATTACTTTGCGTACCTACTGGGTTTCGGCGCGAAAACCGTATTTACGGAAAACGATACGGGCGTCGACGAAGTGACCATAGATCTTCCCATTAACTGTATTATGATATACACGGATCTCGTCACGCCCTCCGTAGTGGGAAACGGGCGGCATCCGATACTGAAATTAATTCCATTCGTATACGATAGAACGAAAGAACAACTGAGTTTCAGCTTTCTACCCGTTCAGTATTTTAAGTTAGTGCAGCGCGAAATTTCCTCAATCACCGTCTCCATACGCGACGACACCGGTCGCAAGCTACCGCTACAAAATCGCGGTAGATCGACGCTGACGCTGCACTTTAAGCATGTACACTAAAGCGGTACCAATCTACGGATTTGGCGTTCCGACGGTATACAGGTCGCACCTGTACCAGAGGGGAGGCAATTTCTTTTCTCAGCTCGGGCGTTTCGCTATTCCACTCTTTAAACGCGTATCGCCCTACTTAAAAAAGACGGCTGTTGCGGCCGCTAAGCGCGTGGCCAAAAATCTGTCGGAGGGAGACTCTTTCCGAAGTGCGCTTAAAAGATCGGCGAAAGATACGGGCCGTGAAATTCTCCGCGACCTCGGAGGGGCTGGCGGGCGAAGAAAGAGGAGAAAACCGGACGTCTTCGACGGCATAAATCACGCCGGTTGCGCGGCCACAATTTAGTTGCGAGATGGACACGATTAACGTCGTACATCCCGACACTCCTCTGTTGGATAAGTCGGAAACACAGTTATTTTCCGTGCCGGGAACGCAGTGGCATATACTGAAGGGGGAATATGAGGTATTCTACCCGGTCGCTGACATATCCTCCGTCATAGAGTTCCAGCTTTCGAATTTGGGGCACCACTATCTCGATTTGAACTCCGCGTACATAGTGACGAAAGTCCGCATCGTACGTGACGATGGTTCGCTACCGGAAACACAGGCTGGCGATCGGACGACCTACGACGAGGTCTACCCCGTCAACGCGTTCGCCAGCTCGCTTTTCAAGAACGTAGCCGTCTTCTTGAATCAGACCATGATTACGAATAATGATTTGTATAGCTATAGAAGCTACTTGGATATTTTGCTTCACGCCAGCACCACGGAGCAAAATACCGTGCATAAAGCAGGTCTGTACACGCAAGAAGAAGCGCGTCAAACGGAAAACAACATTCGCGCTCGTGGACCGGCCGAACGATACAACCTCACACGTGGCGGCAAGACCATCGACCTGGTTTCCAAGATCAACTCGGACATTTTCCTGCAGCCTAAGCTACTCATATCGGGAGTGGAAATTAGGCTTGTTTTTTATCAAGGCTCCGACGCGTTCCGCATTATGAAGACCGACCAGGAGCAGCACACGCATAGAGTGGAAATCATGAGTGCCACTTTGTACATAAAGAAAATCACCGTGTCTCCCAGCCTATTCCTCGGACACGAAACGGAATTGCAGAAGCGCAAGGCTCTCTACACACTGGCCGGAAGTGAATCGCGTATTCGTTCGCTACCAGTTGGCAACCTGGATGCATGCCTGGAAGATTTATTTCCTGAGAAGATACCGTCTAAGGTGGTGGTCGCATTCGTGCCCACCCTAGCCTACCAGGGAGCATTCAATCGGGACCCGTACCGATTCGTGAACTGCGACATTGAGTCGGCGACGCTCACCGTGAACGGGACGCAGCGAATAGACACGTTCGACTTCAACAATAACCTGAACCACCGAAGCTACTTCAACCTCCTGGAGCAGCTGTGTGAGAAGCACGTCTCCTACGAATACGACCACTACGTTGGAAACAAGTTCCTACTGTACTACGACCTGGATCCCGATCAATCCTCCGTCCACCTGTCACCGATCAGGCGTGGAAACGTTCGTCTGCAACTCAAGTTCCGACGTGCCTTGGCCGAACCCACGACCGTATTGATACTGTCCGAGAGTGTGCGAATTATGTCCATCGATAAGAACAGGAACGTCACACTGGATTAGCGATGTTCGAGCAAGATATCGAGAGACTCCTGAAGTACAACGATTACACTTCGGCACTCTTCCGCGGTGTATACGCTCGAGACGATCGTCTGCCCGCACTGGATAGACCGGGTATGATCGTGGTGAACACCGATCGGCGACAGCAAGCTGGGGAGCACTGGATTTTGTACGCGAAAATGAAGGATGACCTCATCTACTTTGATTCCTTCGGATTGCCGCCCATCGAACCCGAGCTGAAACGCCTCACCGTCGACGAATATAATGATGTCTGTATCCAAAGCCTGTATTCTCCAATGTGTGGTGTGTACTGTTGTATCGCGGCGACATTGTTGGCGAAAGGGAAATCACTGAAGAGCATTGTATCCCTGTTTTCCGATAATCTCGCCGCTAATGACCTAAAATCAATAAAGCTGCTAGAAAAGTTGTTTGTCGCTTAAAAACGCCTGGCGTCCTTTATTCTCCCCCACGCGAACGCATAGAACACACTGTTTTTACCGTCGTGTTTTATTAACTTTTTGTTTACATGGCGCGTCGCTGGCCTCGACCAGCGACGGCAAATGGTTGCTGTTGGTCGTTCGTTTGCGGCGTGATAGACAGCAACCCACGTCCGCGACCCCTTCCGCGCTGCTCTTCAAAATAGCTAGGTGGAGGCGGTTGTGGTTCACTATAGGGAGGTGGTAATGGAGCCTCCTGGCCTCCCACCACAAGAACACGGATATGCGACCCTTCCGGCAAACGGTGACCACAGGTTGGGCATTGCATCTGAAATATGCGCGCAAGTCTATAGCTATTGGAGTGAAAATAAGTTGGTACTCACTGTTGCTCTTTCGGTGGTGAGACTGCGGCGGGTAACGCGAACCACCCCCACCGAGTATAAAGATTTACAACTTCGCGAGGGGAATTTTCTTTTTTCTTCTTTTTCTTCCGGATAAAGCGCGTCGTTTCACTTAGCGTGAACCCCTCCTCAACAGACAACTACGATTTATAGGCATTGGCTGGAAGCGTTTATTAAGCGGTAGATGATAGCGCGAAAGAAAAAAAAAAAAAAACATACATGGCTTCGAAGCGGTGCTCCTCATATGCGGCGTGAGCAAAGCTGTTGGCTGTGATGGCACTCAGTAGAACAAAGAGGAAGGCGTAGAAGCGATGTTATGACCGATCTATAGTCCAGCTATGGTTGAGCACAGAAGAAGAAGGTAGCACGTGCACTTGATGGCTCAGCTGTCGGGCGGTGTTGGTGGCAGCATCGGCGAGAGCGCATTCAAATCAATGCATATATATTCCGGCTCCGGCGAGGGCTGCAGTGGTGGCTGTGGTGGTGGTGATGTTGCGTCCCGTACCTTAGGTCCGATGACCAAAACGCGGAAGTGCGATCCTTCCGGTAAAGGCCGAGAGCAGGTTGGACAGTTCATCTGAAACACGTGAAAAAAAGCTATACCCATTGAATGACGTGTAATCTATTCAGTACTTACGATTTCAGTCTCGGGTGGTTGCAATCGGGTGAGCAGTGGATGAGGTGTGGGCTCACGAGATCGTTTTTGTAGGCAACCCCTCCTTTCCACGCTCGCGCAACCTTGTTTCGTCTGAATGCGCAAACTTGTTTTGAACACGCTGAACGCACAAAGTTCGTGATGGTTGTTTATGTGGTGCCGTGATATAAAAATGTGGATCGTCTGCCGGCCTTCTAGGTTTTGAAACCGAAATCTGTTTACACCGTCTTGACAACATTTTCTGCGACTGAGCTCGCCACGGAGTTTAGTCGTGAAGTACGTTTTGATATTGGACAGGTGGCCCCATGGCGACCCAGTTCCTCGGAGAAACCTTGAAATATTTTTTTTTCGCTTGGGTCCGATGCGCGCGCGCGCGAAGGACATTTGGAAACTGCATAAGCGAACCCTTTGTTTTTGGCGCTTGTTTCGGCAATGAGCGGGTGGGCTCGTAGGGATATTTTCCTTCAGATAGACTTGTCTCATCAAGCACAACAGTTTACTTTTGGTTTTAATACGTGTGGCCTCGGAAAACATGATTTACGAGGTGACCCAGTTTCTCGTTACATCACCTTGACACAACATTTTTTTCGCTAGGGCCCGCCAGGATGGGTGGAAGTGCATTTTTGATATTAAACAGATGGCACCGTCGTGTTGGGGCTTGTCTCAAGGTGACCCAATTTCTCGTTACATTACCTTGACGCAACTTCCCCGAGAATAAAACAAAGCTCACCATTCTATAGTATAAACTCATTTCGGCCATGAAGCGCATTTTGATATAAAACAGGCGACCCCAACGTGTTGGAACATGCAACCGACTCAAGGTGACCCAATTTCTCGGAGAAGACCTATTTACATTACCTTGACGCAACATTTTCTTCGACGGTGAATGCTCACCATTGCGGCCGCGCGCGCGTTCTGATATTAAACAGATGGCCCCCAACGCGGTCTCATCCTCGAGGTGCCACATGATTTACGACCGCGTGGAAACAAGCGAGCCCCGACGTGTTGGCGCATGTAGCGTGGATGCCGGTTTATAAGCCGCGCGATCGCCTCAGGGGGGGAACAGTCTGCTTTCACTCGCTTCACAAGTAAGTTATTCCCTCCTTTACTTGTTGCACGTTTCTTACTGATGCGCGTTTATTTTCAGTGCCTCGGTGTGTGTTCTGCTTTTTTGATCCTCACGATATCGAGGATGAATCGGACGACGACGACGATTCTCGGGACGGCGCACCTCCTACACTGCCTGCTCACGTGATGCGATCTCACCCCGACGTGGATACATCCTTCCTGCCCTTCTTCCAGACTGACGCCGCATTTAGAGGTATCGTCAAAAGATTCACGCTATTGGCATCTGTTCACGATCAGGGAGTAGAGGATTTGCGACAATATTTAATGAGTCACTTTCACGATATGCTCGCCATATTGAGAGCGCAAAGAATACCCTTTAGGTTTTGCATTTGTTCCGATGTTTTAATGGTGAGGGAAACTCGGGGGGAGATAACCGCGCACATAGCCCACTTTATGGCGTTTGCTCGCGAAGTCCACAGCGATGGAGCCGTCGCGAATACCCTAATGGACGCGATTCAGGAGTCCATGGGACGCGTAGAAAATTATCAGCGGGAAGGGAGCGGGTTCGTGTCCACCGACGTCCAAAAGGTTCAAATATGCATTTCCGCGGTGAAAACTAAAAAATTCGGCTGCAAAGGGGCACTTCCCGATCATTTGGCTAAACGCAGGAACGTGCTGACGAATATTCATTTACCAGCACATAAGGAGGGTGAGTGTTTTAAATACAATACGCTTGCCCTCCTGCACCCGCAGGAAAGTAATTCGTGGAAAAAATGTGAAAACTATGCCGCGGAGTACTGGTGGCCTAGTCGCTTCCCCGTTTCCTACTCTGATCTGGACGAATTCGAAGATAAAAACAAGATATCCGTGTACGTATACGAGTACGTCGATCAGGGAGTGCACGTGTCGCGATCCCCAAAACTCGAGTATGAAAAGAAAATTCACTTATTGGCTGTAGATGAACATTTTTTCGGAATCAAGTCTCTCGAGCGCTTACTGATGAGAGACAACAGGCGTTTCGTATGCGAGCGTTGCACGCGCTCTTTTAACAAGGAAGAGAGCATGGCGAAACATCGTCGCCTGTGCGCGGACGTAAACGAAATCATATTGGAATTTTGCGAACCGGGCAAAAACTTTGTAGAGTTTACTAAAATACAGTACAAGCAGCAGTACAACTACGTCGTCGCGTTGGACACGGAGAGCGTACTCGCGCCCAGTGGTGTTGGCATGCAGCGTCACGTCACCTCGAGCTTTTGTGCCGTGCTCGTACGCACCCACGACTCGAAGGTGATGCGCATCAGGGCGCACCACGGTGAAGATTCCGCGAGGCAGTGCGTCAGAGCTTTGATGGAAATGCGGGACGAGATGATCGCCCTGAACGCCTGCCCCGCGGAAATGGTGCTGAATGATGAGCAACGAGCGCGGCACAGAGCTGCCACCCACTGCGCGTACTGCGGGCGGGAGTTCGCGCAAGATGTATCCCGTGTCCGGCACCACGACCATTCCAAGCGTTGTACTGCCGGCGAGACAAATTACATCGCGACGCTGTGCAACCCCTGTAACGTAGCGTGCACGACGCGGGAAAAACTGCCCATCATGGTGCACAATCTGGCCTACGATTTGGCCGGACTACTGCGGGAATTTCACCTTCTCGGGTGGAAGCGAGCTCCCTTCATCGTGGCCAGTTCCATGGAAAAAATCCGATCGTTCGAAATTGGCACCTTCCTATTCAGAGATACCATGCAGTACCTAAATTCGTCGCTGGGAGAGCTCGTGGAAACCGTCAAATCCATGGGGGGCGCAGAGGCGTTCCAATGCCTGAAGCAGGTATTTGGAGACGACTACGAAATTTTGCTTCGTAAAGGTGTATTCCCGTACAGCCACGTTAGCTCGTTCGCGGTCTATGACGAATTGGCTCTGCCGGCAAAATCCGCCTTCCGAAACGATCTGACGGGGGAGGATATAAGCGACGAAGACTATCAGTACGCGCTGCACGTATTTGAACGTTTTGGATGCTCGAATCTGAGGGATTATAATGCATTGTACCTGAAAACGGATGCCCTGTTACATGCTGACGTAATGCAGCACTTCCGGCGCCTGTGCTACGACGCGCGCGGATTGGAATTGCTTCATTGTGTTTCGCTGGCATCCTATTCGTGGCAATGCGCTCTAAATTACACGCGGGCAAAATTGGAGCTGATCATCGCCGAGGACATGTACCGGACCATCGAATCGGGTGTTAGAGGCAGACTCTGTCAGGCGAGCAGGCGTCATTTACGGGCTAACAACCCGCTGTGCAGTGGCTACGATCCCGATAAAGAGGAGGTGTACATATCGTACATAGATTGCAACAATCTTTACGGATTCAGTATGATAAAGCACCTCCCAGTCGGCGATTTCGAATGGGTCGAGGATTTTAGCTCCGTGGATTTTATGCGTCATCCCACAGATTCGGACGTGGGATACGTGTACGTGTGCGATTTGGAGTATCCAAAATCTATCCACGCGCTGACGCGGTACTTCCCCCTGGCTCCCGAGAAGGCGGTCGTCCCGAAGGAATGGCTCTCACCATTCCAGCGAGGGCTCCTCGAAGAGTTAATGTATCAGCCGGCGAACAGCAAAAAGCTGCTGCTCACGTGCAAGGACAAGGTCGAGTACGTGGTTCATTACGCGCTGCTCGCTCTCTATTGTAGACTGGGCATGCGGGTGACAAAAATTCACAGAATTCTAAAATTTCGTCAGGCACCATTCCTGCGTCCCTACATTGAGGACAATGTTGCCAGACGCGTCGCATCGAGCACGACGTTCGAGAAAAATTTCTATAAAATCTCAAATAATGCGGTCTTCGGGCGTACGTTGCTAAATAAATTTAATATGCGAGACATTCGAGTAGCCTTCGATGAGGAGACGGCGAGTCGCCTCGGGAGTCAGGCGGAATGCGCGCGAATGGAAATTTTGTCCCCCGATTGTGTCATGTTCGAAATGCGCAAGAGAAAAGTGCGATGCGATTTCCCCCTGCAGATTGGCTTCACGATTTTAGAACTGAGTAAGTTAACCATGTACTCGTTCTATTATGAAACCCTGCTGAGCAAGCTCACTTGTCCGGTGATTACCTGCTACTTTGACACGGATTCTCTGATCCTCGGCCTATTCTGCAAGGACTACGAAGATCAGTTACGCGCGATCGCCGACGACCATTTAGACTTGTCTTCCTTCGATCGTGATCATCCACTGTACAGCGAGAGGAATCGCGGTAGACTTGGCGCGTTCAAAAGTGAAACGGGTAGCGTACCCATCGAGGAAGTAATATGCCTGAAAGCCAAAATGTACTCCATCAAATTAGCCGGGGGAAAACAAATTGCAAGAGCTAAAGGGGTCAAAAAGAACATTGTGCGCAAACACCTCCTCCATGACACGTACCGCGATACCCTATTCAAGCACGCCAGCGTATCGCACGAACAGGTGTCAATAGTGGGAAAGAAACAGTGCATGTACACCATCAGAAATGTGAAGAGAAGTCTGATGGCGTACGACGACAAACGATATCTCTACAATGACGTGGACTCCTACCCGTACGGAAGCTGCGAATATGGTAAGCTCGAGTGGATGACGTAGATAGCGAGATTTCACCTGGCGTTCTTTCCCCCGCCGCCGCACAGATAATGCGGTGGATGAGTAGGAGTAGCGTCATTTGACCTGCGTCACTGGAAGGATGTGGTACCTCGTTCTCTTCTCGCTCGTCTCGTGCGCACTGGCGTTGGACGCCGGCAACTGTACGGCGAGCATCAAGCTGGAGAAGGATAAGCACACGTACGCGCACGAATGCCCCGGCGACATCTTGGCCATCAGAGAGTGGCACGTGGTACCTATGCGGTCCGGCATTAACCTGGACAGGAACGCTACTGGATCGTTGCGTACGTGCCTTCACTCGCTGGACGTGAGCGACAGCTACGAAGATATCCAGTGCACGCGGAAGTGCCAACTCACGGAGGACGAAATTTTTCTCAGCCGCTGTCCCGGAGACGTCTACATGATCCGTCACTTCCGTGGAACCATGCCCAGCATCAAGGGAATCAACCTCTCCAAAACTGCCATGCTTTTCCTCAAACATGTACTCAATAAACGTTGAAAGGTATTTTTTTCCCTGTCTGTTCGATCTCATAGAGCTATCTGAGATAGGTTAGAACCATCTGAAGCCGCCGCCGCCGCCGCCGCGCACCGTCTGGTGGCGGGCCAATCGGTATAAGTTTGAACATCTGAGATAGGGCCGCAACGGGCCGTCTGGTGAAGGCAGTGGCGGCGGCCTGGGGGGCTGGGAGAGTGGCTTAGAATGGACCAATCAGATGGGTAAGTTTGGACATCTGAGATAGGGCCGCAGCGGGGTCGCTGCAGCCGCGCCTGGACCAATCAGCGGTCGCGCCGGCCAATCAGCGTGAAGCCCGCTGGGGGGCGGGGTGGAGTCAAGTAATGAACATAAACGGGCGGGGGCGGAGCTATGGTGAACCAATCAACGCGCGCGCGATCAGTAGCGGTGGCCAATCAACGGGCGCGCGGAGCCAAGTAATTAGCATGAAGGGGTGGAGCTACGGTAAACCAACCAATGCTCAGTCAAGGCTTAGCATGAGCCAATCAGCGTGTGAAGTGGGGGCGGAGCCAATTAATTAGCATGAAGGAGCTACGGTCAACCAATCAAAGATCAGTAGGCTTAGCATGGGCCAATCAACGTGTGAAGTGGGCGGAGCTAATGGCGGCCAATCAGATGGCTTTGGATTTGGCTTGTGTTGGCTTAGAACTGGATTGTGTTGGCTTAGAATCGGCCATCTTGGATTAGAAAAAAGAGGCCGTTATAGCGCTCGGTTCTTGTGCCGCTCGGTTCTTATGCCGCTCGGTTCTTATGCCCCTCGAAAATTATACAGTCTATGTCTATACTACTACGGTTGCTTAGGCCATACTTGTTTGAGTTGGAGGTAAATGACAAGCCATGTCGAGTACTTCGGGACAGCGCCGCCACAATGGACATAGTCCACCCATCGTATATTAACCGCGAACACCTCACTGGTGATGTAGCCTGGATTAAGCAGGTGGTGGAGGAGGAAAGTGTGTGCCTCCCGATAGCTTCGGTGACCATCAAGGGTCCTTTCGGAGAAATCCGCACGGAGGCAGCGGTATCGGATAATTTATCGACGAATTACCCGTATTTGTTTTCAAATCGCTCTGCGAAACTCCTGCGTGAGAGAGGCTTAAAACTGGAAAACAGTGTGGTGCAGGCGCTCACTCGAGCGAAAGCCCGAGAATTATCCACTCAATTTTGGTATAATGAGACCAAGATAAACCAGCGAGGGCAGCCCGATAGCGATAAGGCGATACCTTTACATACCTGCCAACTTGGGAACATCCGAATTAGGGAGATTTGAAAAGCGGGGGGGGGGGTACGTTTGTTGTCAAATGGGCTTGCTATCTGAAGAAAGCCGATGTTGGGAGGCTTTTATTTGCACATGTAACAGGGGCGCGCTTGACCCCAGCAGATCAGGCACAAGTTTTGCAGCAACAGACTTTGCCCTCTCCAAGAAACTATCTGGGTCTCTAGCTGTGACGAGGCCATGACACTTTCTCAAAAGAACGTGAAGACACGAAACTATGTCCCTGTTCTCTTCGCCATACTCAAGCCCTCAGATTCAGGAGTACTACTTCAGCACTGCCTCAGTAATGTGGCTAAACTTCAAAAGCCCATCTGGACTGCCCAGGAGAGCTACATAGTAGTTGTTGAACAGTTAGTTAACTCATTATAAAAGTAGATTGCATAATACGTCACAACAATCAGTTACAGTTGTACATCGCTGTCGTCAGTTACGTGAACAGCGACTGCAACCAATTTCCGTTCAGCGCGCTTATCATGAGCTCTTATGCGCGGTTTCCCACTTCACCGACGATTGCAGCCGACTTAGTTCGAGCACACATGTACAGCTTTTCAACGTCGGGAGTTGCGAACACAGAGGAGAAGGGCCCGCACGGATAATATCGTAGTCATGCACTTGTCTCGATTTCGGAAAAACTGATGTAGCTAGTACAGTTTGTATTTATATTTAAGGTGGTTCTTGTGCTCCCTCGACGTAACGTGGGTAACAAGTAATGTCGGTCCACCCCCCACACGGAATGCTGATGTTGCATCATAAACTGTGCAGAACACATGGTGCGCTCTCCTGGACGCGATCACGCGTCTTAATTCAGTTGTCTATTGCTTCAGAAACACCTGCAGGGACTTGTTTCGCTTACACGGATCCGCAATCTGCAATATGCAAGGCAAAAACACGGCAAAGGCACCCTTGTCGCCCGAGAACACTGACGAAATACCCGGAAACTAGAAGAGCTAGAAGTAGAATAGAAAGCGGCAGTGATACGGATGGCAATCGGGCTGGTATGGGATTGACGTTTACGTCTGTGTGGCCAGACAAAAATCAGGCGTTATAGACAGAGGGGGAAACTGCATTTTTCCGGGAGATTTGATTCTTGGTCGTACAATCGTACAAAACGGTCTGAATCCGGGAGTGTCCCGGATGAATCGGGAGACTTGGCAGGTATGCCTTTAGTTAGTAAAGAAAGGAACGCTTTCGAGGTCGACAGTGACGGGGGAAGTCCGACCCAAAATGGGGAGAAGGCGGCAGACGAGACAGGGGCCAGCGCAGATACGTGCGTAACACGCGAGACCGGAGCCGGGTCGGAGGTTAAGAAGAATAAGGACAGAGAGACTGAAACTGAGCAGGATGATGATGACAGGGAGCTTGAGGACTTTGAGGGAATTTTCGTGTCGCCCGTGAGCCGTAACCTCACTGCCCTTGTTCGGTTGGAGAAGGACACATTAGAAGATGAGCAGCGAAATGATCCCAGTCTCAAAGACATGCCGATCACGTTGGGAGACGGAGCTGCGAAAACGAATGTGTCATTTTATGTGAAGGACGGGTTGCAATACCGAAATTTCAAAGACAGTAAGGGTAGATCGTACGATCAATTGATAGTGCCGGAGAAGTATCGAGAGGATTTGCTGCATCTGTGTCATACTAATGCCTGGTCAGGTCATCTGGGAGTTACTAAGACTAAGGAGAGGCTCCTGCAAGAGTATTGGTGGCCAGGTTACTCTAGAGCTGTAGTGGAGTACGTCAAATCATGTGACACCTGCCAGCGCGTCGGAAAACCAAATAAGCGGTGCAAGGCACCTCTCAAGCGTGTCCCATTGATTGCCGAGCCATTTCGACGGCTAGTCATTGATATTGTCGGACCACTGCCGGTTACGCAGTCAGGTTATAAGTACATATTGACCATGCTGTGTCCCGCCACAAAATTTCCAGAGGCAGTGCTACTAAGGCAGGTTAACTCGCCCGAGATCGTTGACGCGCTATTGGCAGTATTCGCGAGAATAGGGTTTCCGTCGGAAATTCAATCCGACCAGGGCACAGTGTTTACCAGCGCGCTGACTACAGAGTTCTTTGAGAGATGCGGCATCCGCGTCATACACAGCTCCGTTTGTCACCCTCAATCGAATAGTGTAGAAAGGTGGCACTCTGTTTTGAAGCGAGTTCTTCGAGCGTTGTGTCATGAACGAGTTGCCGACTGGGAGGCCTGCTTACCGGCTGCTCTTTTCGCATTGCGGACCGCGTCGCATGAAAGCACAGGCTTCAGTCCGGCCGAGTTGGTGTATGGTAGGGCATTGCGTTCGCCTCTGAGGATGCTTCGCGAGAAGTGGGAAGGACACGGAGAAGAAACCACTGTCGTAGAGTACGTGATTAACTTGCTCGAACGCATGCACACGGCCCGGGAGACGGTTATGCGCTACATGGAAGCTGCCCAGAACCGCGGAAAGGCGTACTATGATAGGAACGCACGTTTGCGCAGTTATAAGGAAGGTGACAAAGTGATGGTTCTGAGGCCAGCCAGGCAGAACAAGCTCCAGGTTCACTGGGAAGGTCCTGTAGAGGTGGTGAACAAACTGTCGGAAACCAATTATATCATAAAGATGACAGGGCGAAGAAAGGAACTGCGTATTTATCACACAAATTTGATAGAGCCCTATGTAGAAAGGCAACATGTGGAGAGTTTGGCACTGAATGTGAGGGAAGAGATGCCACTAGATATCCCAGAAATTGCCAAAGAGTGCAAGTCGTACACGGTAGAGGAGGTGACAAAGAAAGCGGTTAAGAACGGGGAGCTTAACGAAAGCCAGATGAAAGATATAGAAATTTTGGTTAGTGAATTTATTGAGTTATTCACCGACCGCCCCGGAAGCACAGACGCGATCACACACGACATTGAACTGACCTCAGAGCAGGTGATCCGATCGCAACCCTACCGAACATCTCCAAGACAGAAAGAGATAATCGAAGAAGAGGTAAACAAGATGCTCGTATTTGGGATAATTGAGCCCGGCAATAGCGACTTCGCTTCGCCCATTTTGCTCGTAGAAGTTCCCGGTAAAAACCCGCGGCCGTGCATCGACTACCGGCGATTAAATGCCGTCACAAAGGACTTAACGTACCCCATTTCTAACATAGAGGAAAGAGTTGAGAAAGTTAGTGGCGCCAAATATATCTCAACCATTGATCTAGTGCGTGGGTACTGGCAAGTGCCTCTTACCGATAAAGCCAGCCGCTACGCGGCGTTCATAACGCACATGGGAACATTCCGCCCTCGCAAGTTGGCATTTGGGCTGAAAAATGCTCCATTTTGTTTTTCACAGCTTATGGACAGGGTTCTAAGAGGGCTGGAGAGCTACGCATTGCCGTACCTAGACGATGTTGCCATTTTTTCTAACACCTGGGAGGAACATCTCGCCCATTTACGAAGTGTCTTCCAGCGCCTCAAAGAAGCAGGCCTAACAGTTAAAACGAAAAAATGTCACTTGGGAGGTGCAGAGGTCGAATACCTCTGTCATATAGTTGGCCAAGGAAAACGGAGGCCACTTGACCTAAAAATAGCGGCCGTAAAAGAGTTCCCCAAACCTGTGACAAAAACGGACATCAGATCGTTCCTCGGTCTGACGGGGTATTATCAACATTACATCGCTAATTATTCAGAAATTGCGAGCCCCCGACTGACGCGCTACGCAAGGGAGAACCCACGGAAGTGAAGTGGGACGAGAGGAAGGAACATTCCTTTCAAGCTCTCAAGGAAGCATTGACGAGCCGCCCGGTTTTGCGAGCTCCAGATTATTCCAAACCATTTACGGTCCAGTGTGATGCCAGTAATCGGGGACTGTTTTGTGCCAAAGGGACGCCCAAAACAACGAGTACCCCATCTTGTATATAAGCAGGAAACTTAGTGTCAGGGAGCAATCATACAGCGCATCCGAGAAAGAGTGCCTGTGTTTGGTTTGGGATGCTCAAAAATTGAATTGCTACTTGTACGGCACCAAATTCACATTTGAGACGGATCACTGCCCACTACGGTGGCTAGAACGGATGCGCACAAATAATGGACGTCTCCTACGCTGGAGTCTTACCCTCCAGCAGTATAATTTCCAAGTACTGTACAAAAGGGGAAAGGACAACGGTAATGCAGACTGCCTGAGTCGGTGCTAAGAAACCCGAAATAGTCTTATGATGCGTTGGGCCAACAAAATTTCGGGCTCAAATTGTTGGTTCTTGAATCTTGCTGTTGTATATAACCTTCTTACGTTCCTTGTTCGGTCAAGAGTGTCAGTTGTGAATAAGCATTGCGGTATTAGTTTTCTCGGATGATGTTGCAGCATTAGGTCAGTTATTTACTTGGTGTGTTTTAGAGAGGACTGGCGCTTGCTTTCGGTCCGTTTTAGGTTGTGTGTTTCACTGGTGCTTGTCATTCTCCATCGGTGGACTTCGAAAAGAGTCTCTTCACTGCGAAGCAACAAAGTGGAAGCCTGCAAAAGCCCACAAGAGCCATCGACAACTACCAGAGGTCGGCCGATATCACCATCACAGATGGGCCGGTGGACCAGACAAACTGAAGATCTCTACAGGGAAGCAACGACGGTCACTTCCCTTCCGACATCTTTCCCCGGCGGTGGAGGAGCAGTTACGTGGGGGTAGCTGCGTGGGAGTTGTTTCAGCCTCCTTTGTTGGTCCCCGCTACCATGCCAGGACCTCGGTGTCAAGTTGCGAAGGCGAGTTCCTGAAACTGAGGCCTCCTGTGGTGTTGAAACAACCAATGGGACTCACGCGTGTCCAAGACGGAGGTCGTCAGAATGCTGGGCTCGGGTCCGATGTCAACAAAAGAGGGAGACATCGAGGAAAACGGGGTCTTCCTTCCCTCTGACTTGATTCTGGCCGTTCACCCATCATGTATTCTCGCAATTAAATAGTTATCTGTTTGGTTTTAACCCTGTTCCGGCTCGCTGATTATCCCTTCGGGTCCAAACCACGCTACCACGGAGGACCCTTACAACAATGCACTTTTTCTCAGTTCTGTACTTCTGATGGGCCACACAATCCTCCAATGGAATTGTCGTGGGTTGCTTTCCAACTTGGACGATATTCATGATCTTTTTGAAAAGTACAATGCAACATGCTTTTGTGTCCAAGAAACATACCTAAGTGCACATACACAAAATCCATTTCGAAGGTATAACATTTTCCGGAAAGATCGAACTGACACAACCCATGCATCCGGTGGAGTAGCCATCGTTACCCGTGGGGCTGTTCCAGCAAAATAGGTCCCTTTGGTGACAAATCTGGAAGCTGTTGCAGTACAAATTTGCCTCGATAGAATTTTAACAATATGTTCGATTTATCTCCCACCTGCAACAGCAATTACGCAAACACACATTGAAAACTTGTGTGGCCAGCTTCCGTCTCCTTTTATTCTTGCTGGTGATTTTAATGCTCATAACCCCCTTTGGGGTGGCGCCAGAGTTGATCCCAGAGGAAAGATGTTAGAAAGGATTCTATTCTCATCAGCGCTTTGTCTACTGAACACAGGTTTACATACCTATGTACACTCTGCAACACAATCCTTTTCCTCTCTGGATCTTAGCTTCTGCAGTCCATCCCTCCTCCAAGATCTGACATGGACTGTAGAGGATAACCCTCACGGGAGTGACCATTTCCCTGTGGTTATGAAATTTTTGCATACTGTAAATTCTTTAACCAGTCGACCTCCCAGATGGAAACTTCCACATGCTGATTGGGGAAAGTTTTCAGAAAATTGTGACCTATCCTTAATTCCTTTTCGTGAGATAAGGATTGAGGAAGCCAGTAACTTAATCACGAACAACATCCAACAAGCAGCTACTCAATCTATACCACAAACGTCTCACCATCTACCACGACGACCAAAGCCGTGGTGGACGAGTGAGTGTGAGGAGACTCGAAAACTTCAAAACCGTGAATGGAATAGATTTCGGAGGTACCCCACTACCCAAAATCTTCTACTCTTCAAAAGAGCAAGAGCAAAAGCCGGATGGACAAGGAAACAAGCCAAACGGTCCTCTTGGCAAAACTTTGTATCATCTTTATCCCGCGATACCCCATCCAAGGTGGTTTGGGACAGGCTCAGAAAAATTAAAGGTGAATACGCAAATTTTTCCATTCCATTGCTGCAAATCAATGGCCGTCCATGTGAAAACTTAGAAGAACAAGCAAATGTGCTTGGTCAACACTCTGAGAGCGGTTCGGGTTCTTCGCATTATAGTGGAGACTTCCTTAAACACAAAAACATTGCTGAGAAACAGAAAATTAGAATGAATGGTGGTGATGACCATTCATATAATCAGCCGTTCAGCATGGTGGAGCTTCTGCGAGCTTTATCCTCTGCAAAGGCGACTGCACCTGGCCCAGATAATATCATGTACCCTATGCTTCACCATCTGTCGGACGAGTCAAAGGCAATTTTGTTACACTTTTTTAATCGGGTGTGGGTAGAAGGGACATTACCATCGTCTTGGAAAATCGCTACGGTTATTCCACTTCTAAAACCTGACAAGGAACCATCTTGTCCGAGAAGTTACAGACCTATCGCTCTAACGAGCTGTATAGGCAATACCTTTGAACGAATGGTCAATGGTCGCCTTGTCCATTTTCTTGAGGAAACCAAATGTCTATCAACACTGCAATGTGGTTTCAGGGTGGGGCGTTCCACAATGGATCATCTCATTCGTTTAGAAACGACCATTCGTGAAGCGTTTGTTAGAAGGCAGCACTGTTTATCCGTCTTTTTTGATTTAGAAAAGGCGTATGACACTGCATGGAGGTATGTAGATGGGTAGAAATCCAGCGAACCGGTAGAATGTAGGAAGGGAGTTGCCTCAGGACAGAAGCCGCCGATATTTCGAACAGAGACTGTTCTTCTTCTGGGCACCGTCCTCATCATTGGCATGGTATTTAAAGGGTTAAACACGTCACACCTAACCCTTTAAATACCATGCCAATGATGAGGACGGTGCCCAGAAGAAGAACAGTCTCTGTTCGAAATATCGGCGGCTTCTGTCCTGAGGCAACTCCCTTCCTGCATGGAGGTATGGTATTCCTCAGGACATCTATTCTTTCGGCATAAGGGGACGCCTACTTAGGTGCATCGCCGATTTTCTTCAAAACAGAAAATTCGTGGTCCGGCTGGGCACTGTGTTGTCTCGTCTTTTCTGTCAGTAGAACGGAGTCCCGCAGGGATCTGTTCTCCTCCTGTTTATTTTTAGTCAAAATCAACTCAGTGGCATACGCCATCCCACCTTCGATATCGTATTCTCTCCATGTATGACATACAAATATCTTGTTGTTCTGCAAACTTGACAATATGCGAAAGACAAGTACAGCTAGCAATAAATAGGCTGATCAAGTGGTCATCTGAAAACGGGTTTAAATTCTCGGCTGAAAAAACTGTGTCAGTCCTGTTTTCGAGGGTGAGAGGAATGTTCCCACCACCGTCTTTAAATCTGGGTGGTCGCGATATCCAGGTAAAATCCGAACACAAATTTCTTGGGGTTACCTTTGACAGTAAGCTTACCTTCCTACCACATATTAAAAATCTCAAGACCAAATGCATGAAGTCTCTGAATCTCCTAAATATACTATCTCAAAGATCCTGGGGAGCAGATCGAGACACATTACACAAGATTTATGTTTCCACAGTACGCTCTAGACTGGATTACGCTTCAATTGTCTATGGATCTGCCCGCCAATCTGTACTAAAATTCTTGATCCGTTGCATCATCAAGCGCTGCGTTTGATAATTGGCGCTTTCCGCACGACACCAGTTGAAAGCCTTTACGTTGAAGGGAATGAGTGGCCCTTGGAGAGACGGAGGATGTACCTTTCAATATCGTATGCACTCAGAGTAAGGGGTTACCCGAACCATCCAGCTCTGCCTTGTGTGAGGGAAACACGGTTCAAACAGCTTTTTCTTAGCAAGCCCAGTGTTGTCCCTCCTTTTAGCGTGCGTCTGTTACAGGCAATTGAGGCTTGTGGGTTTCCTGAGTATCACACTCCAGTTCTCGAAGTGGATGAAAGAGTTCCGCCATGGCAACCACCTCCACAGTCTGACTACTCTCTGATGAAATATAGGAAGCAGGATACTCCTCCGTGTGTTCTCCAACAGGACTTCATGTATCTTGTTGGTACTTTTGGAGAGCATACAGCTTTTTATACAGATGGCTCGAAAACAGCTACTGCTGTTTCCTGTGCAATGGTAACAGGATCTTGTACAAAATCCTGTCGATTCATGAACCTTGTGTCAATTTTTAGTGCTGAGGTCTATGCAATTATCTTGGCGGTTAACTATATTCTGGAACAGCAGATTCGATCTTCAGTTATCTACAGTGACTCCCTCAGCTCCCTCCAAGCTATCTGTAGCTTACACAAACAAAAGAACCACCTGGTCTTGACTGCACAATACTTAGTGAACAAAGCATTGCGCAAAGGTCTTCGTTTGTCTTTCTGTTGGGTACCCAGCCATGTTGGGATACCCGGGAATGAACATGCAGATGCTGCTGCGACAGCCGCACTTTCCTCTTGCATTAGCTCATTTGATGTCCCTGTTCAGGACCTTCGCAGGGTCTTGAGGACGAAAACAAACACCACATGGCAGCAACACTGGGACACCCAGCATCACAATAAGCTTAGGCTCATTAAGCAGTCAATCGGATACTCATATTGTAATGTCGAAAACCGCCTACAGGGGATCAGTTTAAGTCGTTTAAGGCTTGGTCATACACATCTGACACACGATTTTTTGTTGCATGGCGAAGAGCCACCAGAATGCATGCATTGTGGGGTACAGCTGACTGTGCTCCACCTACTCATTACATGCCCACTTTACGAGGTAGAGCGTCATCGTTATTTTTCTGAATTTTACCGCTTTCATTTGCCAATTCATCCCTGTCTTTTGCTGGGGGATGAACCTCTCTTACCCATCGTACGTGTTTTTAAGTTTTTAAAGGACATCGGTCAACTGCATAATCTGTAATCCATCCCATTTCTCTCACTGTGCCTTTTTGATTTCTGCCTGGTTTTAATATGATCATTATAATTTTAGTCTAAGTACATGCTCAACACCTGACTTGGCGCATTATGGAATAAGCTCACCTTGCGCCATTAAACTCCGAATCATCATCATCATCAATCGCACCGAATGTCATTCGTTTGTCTCACATCGAGGTACACGAAGAAACAGAATATCATTCGCAAATGATGTCAGTGTCGATAATTAAGACACCAGGGTCAAACATATGAAGCATTATACGGGTACATTAGTTATATAGTTTTATTTCTTTTGCTCGAAACTAGCGAAACATTAGATTATTTCACAGAATCGTTGCCTTTTCAAAGACACCTAGTTGGCTAATTCCCATAAGCAAAGAAAACTAAGACGCCTATCTGCACCACGCTTGGCAACGTGGCGACTGGGAACCAGGGTAGTTCTCTGAAAAACAGTGTTTAGCCTCGCTTCCTTCGCGTCAAAAAAATCGTGATAAAATATTGGAGTACAACTTTTCATTCGTCTTTTATTGTCGTTGTTCTTTTGATACCTCTCTACTGCCAGGGTACGCTATCGGTGCGAGAGGAAAAAGCGAATGTGTTCTCCGACCTCATTCGCTGGGCGGATACCATTCGCATGTATTGCCATTTGATTTCACCGTGTGACATGAAACGAATGTCATTCAGTGCGAATATCATTCCCTGGGAATGACATTCAATTTGCCGCGAGACAGGGGTATTATTCTTTAGCTTTCGCCAAATTTCCCTGGCGTTCTGCCCAAATCTGTTCCTTCTCACGTAACTCACTCACCACCCTGTAAATTTCGCTTCCTTGCCTAGTCCTGTGCTATCAGGTCAAGCCGGGTTTCAGAGGGGGTGTCCAGGAATGCTGCCCTTGAAATGCATCAAACGCCCGCAAAAATTCCGGAAGAATATCGATTTCTAGTAGAGTACTGAACGGGCCGCATTCTTAGGATCAGGTCCGGCCCGATCCCGTTCGCTCTTTACCTAGCCCGGGCCCTCCCAAGCTCGAAGTATTCTAGGTTTCCCGGCCCGAGTCCGAAAAAAATATATAGATTACCTCGGCCAAGTGTAGTCAGCTGTAAAAGTGGACGCTGGCTCACTAATAGTGGGCTAACACATGCTTGAGCCCAACCTAGTCCCAGTAATGTAGGAGTTTTGACCCATATTGTCAAACCCGAGTCCATGCTGGGCCCGCAAAAAAATGCTTTGCCCGGCCCGGCCGGTGGGCAGGGCCTCGGTTTTCGGGTAAGGCCATGCCTGTGCGGGCGTTTGCGTGACTTCAGTCTTGGTGCGTAGAAACGAAACTTTGATATGACCGATGAAAGATGAAAGTCACTGAAAAGGTTAGCCAGCTGTAGGATTCGAACCCACATCTTCTGGATTACCGGTCCAGGGCTCTACCAATTGAGCTAAGCTAACACGCCTTCTCAGCGACTTCCAAGGCTGCGTCATCTGAAGGGACAAACCAGCCACTCTCTCTCTCTCATCCTCCTTTTAATCTTACATTTTTGCTTACTCATACACACATTCATACGACGGGATCGACGCACGTGGCAAGAGACAACAACAACAACAACAATAAATGAAGAGGTGATGATGACATGGGATTTGAACAAGAGAGAGAACTGAACTTCTTAGGCAATTTGAGGCTTTGTATGTGTTTGTCCTTTCTATGTTGTTCCAGCCTCAGAACATCAGTTCTGTTTTGATATGACGTCCGTTCATCTCTACCATCTTATCACAACCGTTTGCGACTACATCTCTCCTTCCTTTTGCCTTTGGTGATCGTGTTTATTCGGGCAGAGTTTACCAACCACCTTCTGGGTTAAAAGCCATAAAATACTCCAACGCAGGAGACAAAAAGAAAGGACGAACACGAAGAGTACTGATTGACAAACAGGAAATTTGTTTGACAAAGAAACGCGCTTATAACGCTATGCAAGCAGGCTAGCTGTTCGCGCAGCCCATCGGCTTTTCCATTTCCCGTCATGCACGTAGAATGGTCTTGCTCTTAATTGCTGTTAATGAAATCGCAATTAAAGAATTGCTCTTAAATGAGGAACCGCAACAACTGTACATGAGGTCCACATGGCTCCGGCTTGTCAACACGGTGTTGTGGTCCGGGGGTGGTGGTGGTGATGATGAAGGTGAAGGATCTCGCCGTTGTCTGCCTCACAGGGGTGCGCAACGTCACGACTGACGTCCCGGAGAATGTGCGTCCAGGGCCGACTTCTAAGGGAATTGTACCGAGATATTTCTGACAGCGTGTGAGGAAAACCCAGGAAGACCCGCAGACAGCACAGCCGCGGAAAATTACTGACAGCCCCGTTGGCTTCTGGTTGTTTTTACGGATTCCGGATTAGCGCTGCAGTGTGTGCTACAGCCAACAACCGAGTATTACAAAAGAAAGATGTATATTTGTCAATTTGTCACAAATCAAAATTTTTTGAAAATACTTGGGTCTCCAGAACCCAAAGTGCGGTTTGGCTTCTGGGCATGAGCGGTGGCAGCGTCATTATTTGTTGCTGTCCCCCAAATAGGTGCTTGATGTCCTATTCTATTAACGCGTAGCTTTATAATGCATCACATTATACTCCGGAAAGTCCTGACGCTGATTATTCTGCAGACGTGGTGGATTCTACTACCTTTAGCTGTGAAGTCTGTGAACACTTCGTGAAGATATGATGCGGCTGCGGGTACAGTTCTTCGCTTTGAAGGTGAAAGCCTTCCAGTTTCATCCGATGCGTTGCGCCAACGAAAAAAACACATGACCTTCTTCTAATCATTGCTCCGTTATTCAAGCAGCTTAGCAAGAACCATCATGCGAAATATTTTTTTCTGAACGGTGTCTTGTCACCGTGCTTGTTAATGAGCGATGGTGCGTGGCTTGGGATGCCCATTGCGATCAGCAGGAGTGACGTCTGGATATGAGTGTGACGTAGCGAGCAGTCAGACCTCACATTTCACGTTGGAAATTTGTTTCCTATACAGGCAAGACGCGCCGCTCCTTCAGGTGTACTCACTGACGGCGGACTGCAAACGTCACGAAAGTGTCGCCATCCTAAACGAGGTGAGGGTCTTTCGAAGGCAGATCGTAGACAAGTCACCAAAGTCCATTAGCTTTTTTTCTTTCTTTCTCTCTGTCTTTCTCTTTTCTTGGTAAGAAGGCAACGGACAATACGACGCGCACAAAAGCGAAAATTTAAAGAGCCAGCTTTCATTGCTCCGTGCGACGAAAACTCTGTACTCGTTATGGCATTGCTGCAGTGCCTTGAGACAGTAGGTTAAAAAATCGGAGGACGAACTGCCAAATACGTTTTCTCATCTTCCGTTCAACTCTGTGGTGTACGGTTCTAACGGCAACAGCAACAAGATGCGTATAAGCACAACGATATATATATTCGAAGTAACAGACGATAGAACGGACAAACAAACTGGTCAACCAGCGAAGAGAAGAACTAACGATCCATCAAATAATGAACAGAGAAACAACCATCATCATCAAGCAAGAAGGAGATGCAACAAAGAAGCAACACAAAACAATGAATTACACAGCCAACATAATCGGGTGTAGGTATATCGTCGTCTTTGGTGATATCGCGGTTAGCCATTTCTCCGTGGTGTGGACGTACACAGATATCATTGGTGCTGACTGCGAGGGCTTCTTATTCGTGTCAATCATCTAAATACCAAAATCACAAGTTTCACAAAATCACAACGTCTCGGCGAAAGCCAACACCATTGCTAGGTTATCGATGAGGTTCAGTCCAGTGATCCTTTCATTTCTTACCATTTCTCGGCTCAACGGCTCTATGTATAGCGCAGGAAGTGTTGGTGACACTGAATAGGGGGATCCGATCTGAGTAGAGCGCTAAATACCCAATGTTGAAAAGTGTCTAGGTTAGAGTATTACTAAATACTTTTAAAAGTAACTGGTTATCTTCAAGACACTTCGACGTCAGTGTTGGTGACACTGAATAGGGGGATCCGATCTGAGTAGAGCGCTAAATACCCAATGTTGAAAAGTGTCTAGGTTAGAGTATTACTAAATACTTTTAAAAGTAACTGGTTATCTTCAAGACACTTCGACGTCAGTGTTGGTGACACTGAATAGGGGGATCCGATCTGAGTAGAGCGCTAAATACCCAATGTTGAAAAGTGTCTAGGTTAGAGTATTACTAAATACTTTTAAAAGTAACTGGTTATCTTCAAGACACTTCGACGTCAGTGTTGGTGACACTGAATAGGGGGATCCGATCTGAGTAGAGCGCTAAATACCCAATGTTGAAAAGTGTCTAGGTTAGAGTATTACTAAATACTTTTAAAAGTAACTGGTTATCTTCAAGACACTTCGACGTCAGTGTTGGTGACACTGAATAGGGGGATCCGATCTGAGTAGAGCGCTAAATACCCAATGTTGAAAAGTGTCTAGATTAGAGTATTACTAAATACTTTTAAAAGTAACTGGTTATCTTCAAGACACTTCGACGTCAGTGTTGGTGACACTGAATAGGGGGATCCGATCTGAGTAGAGCGCTAAATACCCAATGTTGAAAAGTGTCTAGGTTAGAGTATTACTAAATACTTTTAAAAGTAACTGGTTATCTTCAAGACACTGCGACGTCAGTGTTGGTGACACTGAATAGGGGGATCCGATCTGAGTAGAACGCTAAATACCCAATGTTGAAAAGTGTCTAGGTTAGAGTATTACTAAATACTTTTAAAAGTAACTGGCTATCTTCAAGACACTTCGACGTCAGTGTTGGTGACACTGAATAGGGTGGTCCAGTCTGAGTAGGGTGCTAAATACACACTCTTGAAAAGTGTCTAGGTTAGAGTATTACTAAATACTTTTAAAAGTAACTGGTTAACTTCAAGACACCTCGACGTCAGTGTTGGTGACACTGAATAGGGTGGTCCAGTCTGAGTAGGGTGCTAAATACCCAATGTTGAAAAGTGTCTAGGTTAGAGTATTACTAAATACTTTTAGAAGTAACTGGTTATCTTCAAGACACTTCGACGTCAGTGTTGGTGACACTGAATAGGATGGTCCAGTCTGAGTAGGGTGCTAAATACACACTGTTGAAAAGTGTCTAGGTTAGAGTATTACTAAATACTTTTAAAAGTAACTGGTTAACTTCAAGACACCTCGACGAAAGTGTTGGTGACACTGAATAGGGTGGTCCAGTCTGAGTAGGGTGCTAAATACACAATCTTGAAAAGTGTCTAGGTTAGAGTATTACCAAATATTTCTAAAAGTAACTGGTTAACTTCAAGACACCTCGACGTCAGTGTTGGTGACACTGAATAGGGTGGTCCAGTGTGAGTAGAGTACAATAGTAATAGCCATTAGCCGAATTCAATACCGGACGATAATTTTCGTTTCCGTTTCTGTTTCCGGTTATGGAGGACAGTGGTATGCGTTTCCGTTTCCGTTATCATCTCCAATTTCGGTAATATACCGTTTCTGTTTCCGCTGCCATTACCGTTACCCTTCCCTGACTTAGGCACACTTACTTAGCCACTTAGACACATTTCAGGATTGGGTATTTAGCAGTCTACTAAGACTGGACCACCCTATTCAGTGTCACCAACATTGACGTCGAGGTGTCTTGAAGGTAACGAGTTACTTTTAAAAGCATTTAGTAATACTCTAACTTGGACACTTTTCAAGATTGGGTATTTAGCACTCTACTCAGACCGGACCTCCCTATTCAGTGTCACCAACACTTTCCACTGTATACATAGAGCCGTTGAGCCGGGAAATGATAAATGAAAGGACCACTGCATTGAACCTCATGGGTAACCTAGCAAAGCTGTTGGCGTTCGCCGAGACGTCATCATCTGAACTTCAAAAGCCACCCGAAGCTGTTGTTTCAATCTGGTACTTAAATGTGCCTTTCTCCCCACTCTGCAGCGTATATAGTGCAACGAGGCTTCCCAAGTACAGCTCTTAATGGGCGCGTTAGGCAGGCTCCCGAGCGCCATATCCCGGGTTCTCGGGGGAATGTACCCTTGCTGTCTCCACTTAATGGTGTTTGTGAGGCTACCCGGAAGCCAAGCGCCAGAGCCGCTGAGCGCGCGCCACTTATCGAGCTTTCTTCTGTCGTCTGCTTTTAAGTAAACATAGCAGTAGACCATAGCAGTCGTATATATTATTATAACTATTTACCGCCGACATCTGATGATTCCGGAATCACAAAGAGCATGGGCGGTTGCAACGTGTTGCAACGGTTGCGCCGTTTCGAAATCGAAAGGCAGTACACCGGAACATGCGTCGCGCTCCGGAACTGGCTCCGGTCTTCCCCAGCACCGAAGAAGGGGTGCACAGGGTGCACCCGGGAACGTGCACCGGAAGTGACTTTGGAGGTGTTAAGTGATCCCCTGAAAGAGGGAATGTTCCCGGAGCACGAACCTAACGCGCCCAATGATTGATTGCTACATATTCCGAATTTAGCGAAGAGAGCAGTTGAATTTGTCCTGGATGCATGGATTTTTGAACACTTGTGATTTTTGTATTTCTATGATTTATGCGAATAAGAAGACTTTGCAGTCAGTGCCAATCATATCTACGTACGTCCACACCACGGAGAAATGGCTAACCATGATATCACCAAAGACAACGATATACATACACCCGATTATGTTGGCTGTGTAATTCGTTGTTTTGTGTTGCTTCTTTGTTGCATCTCCTTCTTGCTTGATGATGATGCTTGTTTCTCTGTTCATTATTTGATGGATCGTTAGTTCTTCTCTTCGCTGGTTGACCAGTTTGTTTGTCCGTTGTATCGTCTGTTGCTTCGAAGATATACATCGTTATGCTTATACGCCTTTTGTTGCTGTTGCCGTTAGAGCCAAACGTTTTTGCCAGTTCCTTCGCCATTTTTTTTACCTACTGTTTGAAGTCAGTTTGGCAATGCAGCAATCCCATAACGAGTCCAGAGTGTTCATCGAAAGGAGCAGTGAAACCTCGCTCCTTAAACATTTCGCTTTTGTGCGCGTCGTACTGTACGTTGCCTTCTTGAACAATAAAAAAGAAAGAGAGAGAGACAGAAAAAAACCCAACTAATGCCCGTTGGTGACTTGTCTACGATCTACCTTCGAAAGACCACAACCCCGTTTAAAGAGCCGGTTACCGAAGAAGAGAGAACACGTGACATTTCGTGACGTTCGCAGTCCGCCGTGAGTGAGTACAGCTGAAGGAACGCCGTGTGAAATGTGAGGTCTGACTGCTCGCTACGTCACACTGATATCCTGACGTCACTCCCGCTGATCGAACTGGGCTTCCGAAGCTACGCGCCACCGCTCACTAAATTGCACAATGACAAGGCACCGGTTTGCTGGTTCCTGATAGACTGGGGGGGGGGGGGATTTATTGACAGAAAAAAAAGAGAAAAAGAAAGGGGAAAGGTCAGCCATGCAGCACAGCGGCTTGCTATTCCCTAAAAAATATAAATAAAAGAGAAAAAGAAATAACAAAAACAAATAAATAAATTTAAAAAAACGAAGAAACCCGGCTCACAGGGAGCCTAGGAGGCCCGTGTCACGCACAAAGCGGAGCACCGCTTGTGTGACACTCCACTGACTAGCCCGCTGCACAGGGCCAAGGAGTGTTGCGAGAGAAACGTCTGTCCGTCCGTCCGTGCACCCAAGCTCTGAGAGCTGCTGGCAGAGCACGGCCCGATGATGGTGGTAACGCTGACAGTGGAGGAGCTGATGAGAGATATCGTCTTCTACGGCGCAGCAGGGGCAAGTGAGAGATGGGACGCGGCCAATTTTGAACAGGAGTGAACGGGTAAGGGCAACGTTCTGCCAAAGACGATGTAGAAGGGACTCCTCCTCGCGGATACAGCGGCAGCCGATGACAAACTCCAGTGAAGGGTCGATGGACTGCAGGAATGCATGAGGTCGGATAGCGTCTACAAGAAACTGGCGGGTGCCGTCGCCGCAGAGACGCCGTATTAGCAGGCGACACGCAGACACCGGGAGCGGCAGTAGGGGCACCGGCGTGGTCGCGTCTCGCAGCCGCGTCAGCACAGGTGTTTCCGTGTAGCCCTGTTTGCCCGGGTACCCACTGAAGGCAGATACGGTGGCCGACCGAGGAGAGGTTTGCGTACTCCTTCTGCGTACGTTTCTCCTGTGAGGACGACCCATGCATCAGGCACAGATTCAGCGATATGCCGCAGAGCGGCAAGCAGTCCGAGCAGCTCCACATCCGCCGTTGCGGCCTTGCACTCCGACTCCACTTTCGAGTGGCATGCCATCACGCGTTTCCCATTTCACAGGGCCTTCGGTCTCCCTCATGTAGCACTGATTCCCGCCGCTGGCACTTATTTGTGGACATGTCCACGTCGGCATTATTATTTACATGCAACCTTTTTATATGCCGTTGCGAGGCCATCAGATGGTGTCTATTCTGCCTCAGCAACTGAGAGTGGGGTACTGGCTGGCGATATGTAGCTCAGTATAAGAACAACTTTTGCAACAGTTTTGTCAATACTGCACAAAGTGTGATTTTAACATTAAATTCTGTACTGGGAAGCGCTACCAGTGCCTCATTACTGGAGGTGCCGCCTTTATTTCAGCCGCAAAAAGAAGTAACAAGAAAACTGTCCACCTACGTGGCATAGGTGTCATGCCTTTCTGCGGTGAAAATTATCGTGACATCTATTTCTGACACACATTAATAATAAAGAAAGAGGGACGCATTCTAACGACAAGGGTTCGCTTGGTCTGGTGTGGTGCAACCTTCCTCTAATCGACCGAATCCTGTCTAATTGACCAAATAATGTCAGGGCTCAGGGGATGCATATGCTACCTATGCAATGCAGCCGGACAGTTTTTTATTACTTGTTTTTGAGGCTGTAATAAAGACGGCGCATCTAGGAATAGCCACTTGGTAGCCCTTCCCACTACAGATTTAATAAAAAAACGCAACGTTATTTGCTGTACTCAGCTACATATCGCGGGTTAATACTCCATTCTCAGTCGCTGCGGCATAATAGACAGACGCCATCTATTGGTCTCGCAACACCATAGGGCAACGGCCTGCTGAAATAGTGCAACATATTTTTGCAGTTGCATTTAGGGGATACGTTGGTCTTTCAGTAACGGCAAAATTATTGGAATAAGTTTTGCAGCGGCTAGCGTACGCCATACCAAACATCGGCAATTTTCTGCTCTCACCTAACTTTACTGACATCTCTTTCGACAACGAAACGGAGTAGAATTGTGTTCTACATATTGAACGATAGAGAATTAAGAAGATTAAGAATCTCATTAAGAAGATACTTCACTTACGAATATCTCAGCTGCCGTCGAGGAGCAATGAGCGTTAAAGAATGTGCAATTTTTGCCATATCTGCTGATTTCGGCATTTTTTTCTTCGGCGTCCCTTTAAAGTGTGACCGTTTGCACCCCGTACAGGTATACTAGAGAGCCCAGACTTCACGTGTGCCAGCTACGAGGGTTGTGTCGCGAATGAAACGGCGTCAGTAAGGCTGCAAAGTTGCGCGAAAAAATCACCTCGCGAAGACGGCGCCACCTTAGCCCCTCTCCACCTCTGGACTGGTTGATCGTAGGAAACTCCGGACACCTGCTTTCGTCTTCACTTAAGCTCATTTGCAAAATATATTTTTTTTCACTGAAATCAAAAAATGTCATCGGCGGACCTTGGTCGATTTAAAATGAAATTACCTATTGTTGATTTGTTGATTTTGCTTGCATTTTCAACGTGAAAAAGAAAAGAAAATCAGAGAAAAAGAACTAATTTGGCTATACATGGCTGGTTTTAATGTGCACAACCTGCACACGTGTTGATATGTGTCCGTTATTTCATACAAGGCTAACAAATCCTCATCTGACAAAAAAAAAAAAAGAAATGACAAGCCTTAAAAATGTGACTTCCAGGTAAACACAGAGCATGACCATGAAATTAATTTAGTTGTATTAGTTCATTCACTTAATGAAAGCCTGTGAATATGGAAAAGTGATACATTAAAATTTACGTGACTGATGCACGCGCATGTCTTTTCTCGAACGTTTCTTTTTCTTTTCTTGTTTTTATAAAATCGGTGCACGAATTAACACTTCGTGTGCTCTTTCGCCCAGCCATGACCATTTGTTGAAGCAGATGCGGGGCATGATCTCTCTCTTTGGCACTGATGTTCATCTTTGTGCACGAAATGTCTCGACGGAACGTTTGAAGCGTCTGGAAGCTGAAGGTATAAGGACTTTCACATCTGGGAAGCACTCTTTGAGGTGGTCTCTTTCAAGTGGATCTTTATTGATCTTTACCGTCGATTGCCGACGGTTGGCAAAAGGTCGGATGACAGTTGGCCAACTACTCTTTCGGCCATCCAACGTTGGCACAATGCTGTATAGTGATAGGCAGAGCCAGGTTTGGAAAGCCGTCGGCCAGGTTACAGATCCGCACCAAGAAACGAGCTCGTCGGCCAAGCACTTGCCAATGCCTATCTCGCCTGGGGGAGAGGGTAACGCGGAATGGTGTAGCACTGCATAAGTCGAGTTTTTCGATTGACCAAGCGAATTTCTCAAGCCATAAGCAGTAAGAAACAAAAGCGTTATCTTCATGGCTAGTTGATACGACAAGCAGTTCATCATTTCAGTGTTGTTTGTGTACGCGCCAAATTAAACATAAGCACCTCTTGAACAAGAGAGAAACTGATGTTCTGAGGCTGGAACAACATAGAAGGGACAGATACAAACAAAGCCTCAAAATGCCTAAGAAGTCAACGATGAATGATGATTTTGAGGCTTTGTTTGTATCTGTCCCTTCTATGTTGTTCCAGCCTCAGAACATCAGTTTCTCTCTTGTTCAACAGGTGCCACTTGCTTCGATTTCCGTCGTATGAATGTGTGTATGAGTGAGCAAAAAATGTAAGAGTGAAAGGAGGGTGAGTGAGAGTGAGTGGCTGGTTTGTCGTCCCTTCAAATGACGCACCCCGAAAGTGGCTGGAGAGGCGTGTTAGCTTAGCTCAATTGGTAGAGCCCTGGACCGGTAATCCAGAAGATGTGGGTTCGATCTCTACAGCTGGCAGTTCCGGCTGTTTTTTCAGTGAATTTCATCTTTCATCGTTCTTCATAGGCACCTCATCCTTCATTTTTACTCACAGGCGACCAGGACTCTCGAATTTGCGGAAGCTCGCGAGACACAATGTCTATTATCTGTTCTTCCTCGGGAAAAAAATGTCATTGCTTTTCTGTGTGAGTTTGGTCCTATTGTGGTCTCGGGCATTTCCGAGCTGTTTTTTTTTTACTCTTTGAAACATTTCTCTGTTTTCTTTTTCTTTTTTTTTTTTGCAACTTCAAACGCCGTGCTAACTGTTCGTTGTGGGAAATACGCGCAGCAGACAAAGAATGATAAATTGTGAACTCACGCCGCGAGACATGAGCATGAATATGAGCGACGCCACAACACTGATTCGGTCTGTAACTTGGCAGGCTGACCAATGCTTGGCAAGTCATTGTCCCGGGTACCGATTTTCTCAGCAGCTGGGACACGGTCTAACGAGAGACTCTTTTGCAGCACCTTTCAAAGTGACTGCCCTGCATACCCTGCATTCATACGCTGTACTGCTTCCCGTGAGGGCAAAGCGCTGGAAATCACACAAATGTGCTTGGAGCATAACCGTACGCTGTCAAAGGTGAGCGTCCCGCGTCGGTCTGCTTGATAGTTTTGCTGCAGGTCTGAAACGAGATTCGGTAAATAATCGACATGTTTTCCGCATAGGCAATATACGACCACCTGCCAAGCAATAGGGCAACAACAGCCCCTGACGCCAGAGCCGAAGCCATTGAATGGTCGTCCCTGGTTGCCAACAGAAAGTTGATCAAAAAGAAAATTGAGCAGAAGTCTGGAAAATTGTGCCTGTTGAAGGACTTGAATAATGCCACGGGCTGTGTTCGTCCAGACGTCAGGAACGACCTGGAAAATGGTAAAGTCAATTACGGTGACCTAGCTAGCGTACCTAGCTAGGCGTACATAGTTGCAAAGCGTACTCAGAACAGCCAATGAGTGCAAACATTAGCTATGACAATTGGCAAGTAATCGCGTGCGGCAAGATAAGACACGCCGTGGTAATGAACTATGCAAATTAGTTTTTGCAATCCAAGCAGTCAAAGTAAAGCCCGTAGGCCCCTGCGCAACCCCCTTGAGCACGCCGCTCACGTGATGTGCAATAAAACCACACAGAACCCGGTACTATTTTGCTCCACCATTCTTTGCACACAAAACACCGCCAGCATCATGTGTCTTGTGTGACCTTGTCTTGTGACTTACATTGACAGAGTAAGCCTTCGAAACGCTGCTGCACAGATGACAAGAAAAAGGACTACAGAAAATCGCGCCTTGTTTGCGGGTCTTAACATTTCAGGCAGAAGTAATCGATTTTTTTTTCTCCTCAACGCAAACACCAATCCGGACAATTCTAACATGTATAACAAAGCGGACATGGGGAGCCACCTATGAGTGAAGTTTCAAGCGCATGGAGCAACGCGTCTCTGAGACAGGCGGCGTCCAGCAAAAAAATGTCGCATCTTGGCCCCGAGCGGATATGCTGGTAAACCATAGAGACCACTATGAGGCAGCATAGAAGTAGCGAGAGAGGGCACGGAAGAATATTAGTAACTCTTTATGAGGTTCAAGCAGCGATAAGTATCAGAACGGCAGTAAAGTCTATCGTTTCTGTAGAGCATCCGTTCTCATCTGCAAACCTCCTGTTCAGTAGACTGGCTATTGGATAGTAATTTTGACAAGCAGTTGTTCCTGCGAGCTGTGACGTCAAGATGTCTTGAAGGTAACGAGTTACTTTCAAAAGTATTTAGTAATACTCAAACCTAGACACTTCTCAAGATTGGCTATTTAGCACTCTACTCAGACTGGACCACCCTATTCAGTGTCACCAACATTGACGTCGAGGTGTCTTGAAGGTAACGAGTTACTTTTAAAAGCATTTGGTAATACTCTAACCAGGGAAGGATAACGGACGTATTTTCGTTACCGTTTTCATTTTCGTTAATGCTATATTTTCGTTTCCGTTATCCGTTTCTGATACCAGCTTTTAATTTCGTTTCCGTTACGTTTCCGTTACGTTTCCGTTACTGTTTCCGTTACTGTTTCCGGTAATGGAACGGCTGTTACAGAGCTGCGGGAGGACAGCTCGTCCGGCTATGTCAGCACCCTATTTTGCATAAGTGCTGCGTCGGTGTCAAGGCGTACATAATACACAAGTAATTTTACGTCGGTGGGATGCTCACATCTTGCAAGATTTTTAAAGAAGTGTAGGAACATGTCTTCAGTCAGACTTCTGTCTTCAGTCACTCTGAGTCCAGCAACCCAAGATGGGCGTAACCTTCATCGAATGTCGCATTCATAGGCGGACGCTCATAGTATTAAACAATACTGCCGTAGCCACCGTGAAATGAAGAAAGTAAAAAATAAAGAAAGTCCTATGCTGTTATCCTCGTGCTATGGTGAAGTAGAGTGCGTGGAGTCAATGTTGTGTAAGTATCCCGTCTTGATGTCATGTCACGAGTAGGTAAGCGAGTGATGCACCCTCGATATCCAATATTGTGCTTTGCTTCCATGCTGTCGTGTGGTATTTACAGCATTACAGGGAAGGGAGTCATCAAAATACAACAATAAAATGAAAAGTCACTGAGATGTCATCGCACAACAGCAATAGCCATTACCCGAATTCAATACCGGACGATAATTTTCGTTTCCGTTTCTGTTTCCGCTTATGGAGGACAGTGGTATGCGTTTCCGTTTCCGTTATCGTTACCATCTCCAATTTCGGTAACATACCGTTTCTGTTTCCGTTACCATTACCGTTAGCCCTTCCCTGACTTAGGCACACTTACTTAGGCACTTAGACACATTTCAGGATTGGGTATTTAGCTGTCTGCTAAGACAGGAACACCCTATTCAGTGTCACCAACACTGACGTCGAGGTGCCTTGAAGGTAGCGAGTTACTTTTAATAGCATTTAGTAATACTTTAACTGGGACACTTTTCAAGATTGGGTATTTAGCACCCTACTCAGACCGGACCTCCCTATTCAGTGTCACCAACACTTTCCACTGTATACATAGAGCCGTTGAGCCGGGAAATGATAAATGAAAGGACAACTGCATTGAACCTCATGGGTAACCTAGCAAAGCTGTTGGCGTTCGCCGAGACGTCATCATCTGAACTTCAAAAGCGACCCGAAGTTGTTGTTTCAATCTGGTACTTCAATGTGCCTTTCTCCCCACTCTGCAGCATGTATATTGCAACGAGGCTTCCCAAGTACAGCTCTTATTGGGCGCGTTAGGCAGGCTCCCGAGCGCCATATCCCGGGTTCTCGGGGGAATGTACCCTTGGTGTCTCCACTTAATGGTGTTTGTGAGGCTATCCGGAAGCCAAGCGCCAGAGCCGCTGAGCGCGCGCCACTTATCGAGCTTTCTTCTGTCGTCTGATTTTAAGTAAACATAGCAGTAGACCATAGCAGTCCTCTGTAATATTATAACTATTTACCGCCGACATCCGATGATTCCGGAATCACAAAGAGCATGGGCGGTTGCAACGTGTTGCAACGGTTTCGAAAGGCAGTTTCGCAGAAAGGCCGTTTCGAAATCGAAAGGCAGTACACCGGAACATGCGTCACGCTCCGGAACTGGCTCCGCTCTTCCCCAGCGTTCCCTGACTCCCCAGCACCGAAGAAGGGGTGCGCAGGGTGCACCCGGGAACGTGCACCGGAAGTGACTTTGGAGGTGTTAAGTGATCCCCTGAAAGAGGGAATGTTCCCGGAGCACGAACCTAACGCGCCCAATGATTGATTGCTACGTATTCCGAATTTAGCGAAGAAAGCAGTTGAATTTGTCCTGGATGCATGGATTTTTGAACACTTGTGATTTTTGTATTTAGATGATTTATGCGAATAAGAAGACCTTGCAGTCAGTGCCAATCATATCTACGTACGTCCGCACCACGGAGAAATGGCTAACCATGATATCACCAAAGACAACGATATACATACACCGGATTATGTTGGCTGTGTAATTCGTTGTTTTGTGTTGCTTCTTTGTTGCATCTCCTTCTTGCTTGATGATGATGCTTGTTTCTCTGTTCATTATTTGATGGATCGTTAGTTCTTCTCTTCGCTGGTTGACCAGTTTGTTTGTCCGTTGTATCGTCTGTTGCTTCGAAGATATACATCGTTATGCTTATACGCCTTTTGTTGCTGTTGCCGTTAGAGCCAAACGTTTTTGCCAGTTCCTTCGCCATTTTTTTTACCTACTGTTTGAAGTCAGTTTGGCAATGCAGCAATGCCATAACGAGTCCAGAGTGTTCATCGAAAGGAGCAGTGAAACCTCGCTTCTTAAAAATTTCGCTTTTGTGCGCGTCGTACTGTACATTGCCTTCTTGAACAATAAAAAAGAAAGAGAGAAGAGAAAAAAAAAACCGACTAATGCCCGTTGGTGACTTGTCTACGATCTACCTTCGAAAGACCACAACCTCGTTTAAAGAGCCGATTACCGAAGAAGAGAGGACACGTGACATTTTCGTGACGTTCGCAGTCCGCCGTGAGTGAGTACAGCTGAAGGAACGCCGTGTGATATATGAGCTCGGACTTCTCGCTACGTCACACTGATATCCTGACGTCACTCCCGCTGATCGAAGTGAGCTTCCCAAGCTACGCGCCACCGCTCACTAAATTGCACAATGACAAGGCACCGGTTTGGTGGTTCCTGATAGACTGGGGGGGGGGGGGATTTATTGACAGAAAAAAAAAGAGAAAAAGAAAGGGGAAAGGTCAGCCATGCAGTACGGCGGATTGCTATTCCCTAAAAAATATAAATAAGAGAGAAAAAGAAATAACAAAAACAAATAAATAAATATAAATAAAAGTAAGAAACCCGGCTCACAGGGAGCCTAGGAGGCCCGTATCACGCACAAAGCGGAGCACCGCTTGTGTGACACTCCACTGACTAGCCCGCTGCACGGGGCCAAGGAGTGTTGCGAGAGAAACGTCTGTCCGTCCGTCCGTGCACCCAAGCTCTGAGAGCTGCTGGCAGAGCACGGCCCGATGATGGTGGTAACGCTGACAGTGGAGGAGCTGGTGAGAGATATCGTCTTCTACGGCGCAGCAGGGGCAAGTGAGAGATGGGACGCGGCCCATTTTGAACAGGAGTGAACGGGTAAGGGCAACGTTCAGCCAAAGACGATGTAGAAGGGACTCCTCCTCGCGGATATAGCGGCAGCCGATGACAAACTCCAGTGAAGGGTCGATGGACTGCAGGAATGCATGAGGTCGGATAGCGTCTACAAGAAACTGGCGGGTGCCGTCGCCGCAGAGACGCCGTATTAGCAGGCGACACGCAGACACCGGGAGCGGCAGTAGGGGCACCGGCGTGGCCGCGTCTCGCAGCCGCGTCAGCACAGGTGTTTCCGTGTAGCCTTGTATGCCCGGGTACCCACTGAAGGCAGATAGGGTGGCCGGCTGAGGAGAGGTGGGCGTACGCATGAAGTACCATGGTACGCAGATCACTCACGACGCTCGGGTGGTATGCTGACAGGAGTGCCAAAGACGCCTCGCTGTCTGTGAGGACGACCCATGCATCAGGCACAGATTCAGCGATATGCCGCAGAGCGGCAAGCAGTCCGAGCAGCTCCACGTCCGCAGTTGCGGCCTTGCACTCCGACTCCACTTTCGAGTGGCATGCCATCACGCGTTTCCCATTTCACAGGGCCTTCGGTCTCCCTCATGTAGCACTGATTCCCGCCGCTGGCACTTATTTGTCGTCCACGTCGGCATTCTTATTTACATGCAACCTTTTTATATGCCGTTGCGAGGCCAGCAGATGGTTTCTATTCTGCCTCAGCAACTGAGAGTGGGGTACTGGCTGGCGATATGTAGCTCAGTATAACAACTACTTTTGCAACAGTTTTGTCAATACTGCACAAAGTGTGATTTTTACATTAAATTCTGTACTGGGAAGCGCTACCAGTGCATCATTACTGGAGGTGCCGTCTTTATTTCAGCCGCAAAAAGAAGTAACAAAAAAAAACTGTCCACCTACGTTGCATAGGTGTCATGCCTTTCTGCGATGAAAATTATCGTGACATCTATTTCTGACACACATTGATAATAAAGAAAGAGGGATGCATTCTAACGACAAGGGTTCGCTTGGTGCAACCTTCCTCTAATCGACCGAATCCTGTCTAATTAACTAATAATGTCAGGGCTCAGGGGATGCATATGCTACCTATGCAATGTAGCCGGACAGTTTTTTTATTACTTGTTTTTGAGGCTGTAATAAAGACGGCACATCTAGGAATAGCCACTTGGTAGCCCTTCCCACTACGGATTTAATAAAAAAACGCACACGTTCAGCAGTATTGACAAAACTCGTTATTGCTGTACTCAGCTACATATCGTGGGTGAATACTCCATTCTCAGTCGCTGCGGCATAATAGACAGACGCCATCTATTGGTCTCGCAACGGCATAGGGCAACGGCCTACTGAAATAGTGCAACATATTTTTGCATTTAGGGGATACGTTGGTCCTTCAGTAACCGCAAAATTATTGGAATAAGTTTTGCAGCGGCTGGCGTACGCCATACCAAACATCGTCAACTTTCTGCTCTCACCTAACTTTACTGACATCTCTTTCGACAACGAAACGGAGTAGAATTGTGTTCTATATATTGAACGATAGAGGAAAGATTGCTCATTAAGAAGATACTTCACTTACGGATATCTATATATAGGATATATATCGAGGAGCAATGAGCGCTAAAGAATGAGCAATTTTTGCCATATCTGTCCCTTTAAAGTGTGACCGTTTGCACTATACTGGAGGGCCCAGACTTCACGTGTGCCAGCTACGAGGGTTGTGACGCGAATGAAACGGCGTCAGTAAGGCTGCACAGTTGCGAGAAAAAATCACCTCGCGAAGACGGCGCCACCTTACCCCCTCTCCATCTCTGGATTGGTTGATCGTAGGAAACTCCGGACACCTGCTTTCGTCTTTACTTAAGGTCATTTCCATTTTTTTTTTTTTTTTTCACTGGAATCAAAAAATGTCATCGGCGGACCTTGGTCGACTTAAAATGAAATCACCTATTGTTGATTTTGTTTCCATTTTCAACGTAAAAAGAAATGATTCCAAATGTTCACACACTGACTCCCGTACATAACTGCTCCATCTCTATTTCCTCCATCCCCGTTTTTTTTTTTTTTTACGTACCGAGTACCGTTAAGTACCGAGTTAAGTTACAAGTTACCAAAAACAGGAACTTAGTTACAGTAACGAGTTACCTCGAACTCTGGAAATAATGCGCTCAAGAGCGCGTCGCACTTGTTTAGCGTTTTCACCAAACCTACTGAAGAACAACTTTATTCTTGACATTGCGGTGTCTAACCGCCACCGGCGATATTTTACCCTGTTCCAGTTTCTACTCTCCTATACAGGCTATACTCAATCCCATGCCAGTCTTCATACCATGGATCCATACAACCGGTTATTGGAAATCTAAAATAAACATTGGAGATCAAGTTGAAAGGTATAGGCTGCGATTGAAGGAAAGGGTCGCAATATCAAACCGCGTTGTTGTTGTTTCGTTTCAGACATATCTAAACTCGCTGATTGCTTTGCAATTTATTTTTGGAGCACCTTACATTTTCCACATATGACGTCAACGTATGTATGCCGCTCATAGCCGCAGTTACTTCGCGGCGCTAACACGCAATAAAAAAAAAGATGAACAAGCCTCGTACGATGCACCCGATGCTCTCTACACTCTTAAAAAAACGGTGTACTTAAACTCCTTTTTTTTTGTCACATATATAACACCCTTTTGGAGAGTACAATTACTCCCAAAACGGTGTCTCCTCACTCCCTCAAGGGAGTAGCATAACACCTTTCTCCCTACTGGAGAGTACTATTACTCTCCGGCAGGCAGAAGGTGTTGCGCTACTGCATTGAGGGAGTAAGAAGACACCCTTTTGAGAGTAATTGTACTCTCCAAAAGGGTGCTATATATGTGGCACAAAAAAGGAGTTCAAGTACACCCTTTTTTTACGAGTGTAGATTTGTATTATGAGGGACCAATGTCGCCTCGGTAAAATACTTTCACCCGCTGAATCACGTCACGGAAATGTTTCCTTCCCAGGCGGGGAGGCGGGGGGGCAGATGTGCCGTGTCATTCAGAGATAGCGATTACACACCATCGAACACGTTTCAAAATGGACCCCCACAAAAAAGCGCATTTTCATGTTATCTTGGTTTCGTCACTGATTTTCCTTTCTCACACATCAGCCAATCAAATTTTCCGTACCTCCGGAAGACTACAGTCCTCGGTAGCCCAGTAGGTAACGTGCTGGCTTGTTGAGCTCAAGATCGCGGCTTCGATCCCGGCCGAGGGCGGTAGCAATATGGGGGAGGTAAACATACCCTCCAGCGCCGCGTGTCGGAGATTTCCGGCGCACGTCAAAAGAATCCCAGATGGCGGAATTTATCCGCAGCCCTACCCTGCGGCACTTGCAACATGTCCCCTGTTACGACTCATCTCGCCATCTTGGCTACCTTGTTTCCACCGGGACGCCATTACGAGCTGCCCACTCGTGTCCGTCATAAAAGGAGAAATGGAGAGCGTTTTCTACGAAGTGCCCAAGGCTGCGGCCTCTTTCCCAGGCTCCGAGGCTACTTATGGAGACCCGTTGACCCACTGTATTCAGATCCCTATTTTATAAAGTGTATCCCGAAATACACTTTCTCTTCGACCTGTTTTCCCTTCGTCCGTCTGCGTCTCCGTACTTGCCCCACGGTGTTGGGATTCCGGCCTCGCTACCATACGGTGGTTCGCAAGACGCCACACTGCGCAGACAATCCCTTCACAGTACCATTCCGGTATAGACAAAATCTAACATGAGGCTTTAAGCTCGAAACTGCAACGCCTGTTGTAATTGTCCGTTCTTGTGTTGTTGTAAATTGCCCTGTGACCTATCCACCCGCGACTATATACCCACATGTATGGGTAAAGATTATTGTAAATACAGTAAAATAAAATTCACTCAATGTTCTCTACTTCTTCACCGCCTCGTGTGTAGGTGACCTTCTGTATTCCTGGCCATTGGAAGGGTATGGGAATTCAATTGGCCTTCGATTCTGAATGTATTTACTGCACCGAAATTTAAGTCGCGTTTGATCAGATAATTGCCCAGATAGCACTCGTAGACGCCAAATTGTCATATATTCCATTTTATTTCGTGATAACTCTTGATATAAACGTGATATCGACGATGTCATCATTTAATTACGTAGTTACATGTTTCCCTTGCTACAGCCTGCGAGTTAGTGTTTGGTCAAATCGTTCATTTTCAAGCGACTAAAGAACAAACAGGAGACAACACCACGCACAAGTCAATCTGTTGTTGTTTCGTGTCTGTTCTTTGGTCCCTTCTGGATTTACACAAACCAGGCCAGTCTATATACTTCAGACATTTTGTCAAATCGTCGCCCAAGTGGCACTCACTGGCGCAAAATTGTCCATTTCTTCTGTTTTAGCTCATAATAACTCTTGATACCAACTTGATATTGACGGTGTCATCATGTAATTACGTAGTCTGTATATCGTCTGCGGACCGTAGCTGTTTTCCTTGCTGCACCCTTAAAACTCACATTTAGTTAATTTGTCGTCCACCCCCAAGGCAATCACAGGCGTTAAGCTGCCAATTTCATCCGGCAATCTCCCGATATATGGAAAATCTCATGCTCGTTACCACAGTTATGCATCACGTCTAATACCCCTGTCACACGGTAAACCGAATGACATTCCCAGCGAATGACAATCGCACCGAATGTCGTTCGTTTGTCTTACATCGAGGTACACGAAGAAACAAAATGTAATTCGCAAATGATGTCAGTGTCGACAATTAAGACACCAGGGCCAAACACATGAAGCATTATACAGGTACATTAGTTATATAGTTTTATTTCGTTTGCTCGAAACTAGCGAAACATCAGATTATTTCACAGAATCGTTGCATTTTCAAAGACACCTAGTTGGCTAATTCCCATAAGCAAAGAAAACTCAGAAGCCTATCTGCACCACGCTTGGCAACGTGGCGACTGGGAACCAGGGTAGTTCTCTGAAAAACAGTGTTTAGCCTTCCTTCCTTCGCGTAAAAAAATTCGTGATGAAATATTGGAGTACAACTTTTCATTCGTCTTTTATTGTCGTTGTTGTTTTTGATACCTCTCTACTGCGAGGGTACGCTATCGGTGCGAGAGGAAAAAGCGAATGTGTTCTCCGACCCAATTCGCTGGGCGGATACCATTCGCATGTATTGCCATTTGATTTCACCGTGTGACATGAAACGAATGTCATTCAGTGCGAATATCATTCGCTGGGAATGACATTCAATTGGCCGCGTGACAGGGGTATTATTCTTTAGCTTTGGCGAAATTTCCCTGGCGTGCTGCCCAAATCTGTTCCTCCTCACATAACTCACTCACCACCCTGTAAATTTCGCTTCCTTGCCTAGTCCTCTGCTATCAGGTCAAGCCGGGTTTCAGAGGGGGTGTCCAGGAATGCTGCCCTTGAAATGCATCAAACGCCCGCAAACATTCTGGAAGAATATCGATTTCTAGTAGAGTACTGAACAGGCCGCATTCTTAGGATCAGGTCCGGCCCGATCCCGTTCGCTCTATACCTAGCCCGGGCCCTCCCAAGCTCGAAGTATTCTAGGATTCCCGGCCCGAGTCCGAAAAAAATATATAGATTACCTCGGCCAAGTGCAGTCAGCTGTAAAAGTGGACCCTGGCTCACTAATAGTGGGCTAACACATGCTTGAGCCCAACCTAGTCCCGGTAATGCACGGGTTTTGACCCATATCGTCAAACCAGAGTCCATGCTGGGCCCGCAAAAAAATGCTTTACCCGGCCCGGGACAGGGATTTTCGGGTAAGGCCATGCCTGTGCGGGCGTTTGCGTGACTTCAGTCTTGGTGCGTAGAAACGACACTTTGATATGACCGATGAAAGATGAAAGTCACTGAAAAGGTTAGCCAGCTGTAGGATTCGAACCCACATCTTCTGGATTACCGGTCCAGGGCTCTACCAATTGAGCTAAGCTAACACGCCTTCTCAGCGACTTCCAAGGGTGCGTCATCTGAAGGGACAAACCAGCCACTCTCTCTCTCTCATCCTCCTTTCACTCTTACATTTTTGCTCACTGATACACACATTCATACGACGGGATCGACGCACGTGGCAAGAGACAACAACAACAACAACAATAAATGAAGAGGTGATGATGACATGGGATTTGAACAAGAGAGAGAACTGAACTTCTTAGGCAATTTGAGGATTTGTATGTGTTTGTCCTTTCTATGTTGTTCCAGCCTCAGAACATCAGTTCTGTTTTGATATGACGTCCGTTCATCTCTACCATCTTATCACAACCGTTTGCGATTACATCTCTCCTTCCTTTTGCCTTTGGTGATCGTGTTTATTCGGGCAGAGTTTCCCAACCACCTTCTGGGTTAAAAGCCATAAAATACTCCAACGCAGGAGACAAAAAGAAAGGACGAACACGAAGAGTACTGATTGACAAACAGGAAGTTTGTTTGACAAGGAAAGACGCTTATAGCTGTTCGCGCAGCCCATCGGCTTTTCCCTTTCCCGTCATGCACGTAGAACGGTCTTGCTCTTAATTGCTGTTAATTAAATCGCAATTAAAGAATTGATCTTAAATGAGGAACCACAACAACTGTACATGAGGTCCACATGGCTTCGGCTTGTCAACACGGTGTTGTGGTCCGGGGGTGGTGGTGGTGATGATGAAGGTGAAGGATCTCGCCGTTGTCTGCCTCACAGGGGTGCGCAACGTCACGACTGATGTCCCGGGGAATGTGCGTCCTGGGCCGACTTCTAAGGGAATTGTACCGATATATATCTGACAGCGTGTGAGGAAAACCCAGGAAGACCCGCAGACAGCACAGCCGCGGAAAATTACTGACAGCACCGTTGGCTTCCGGTTGTTTTTACGGATTCCAGATTAGCGCTGCAGTGCGTGCTACAGCCAACAACCGAGTACAGTCGGACCTCGTTTTACGAACCCTCGATATCCGAACTATGAACGGATTATTAGGGAACGGACCCAAAGTAGCCAAGCCATTCTGACCTCGATATACGAGCGGGCGTTATGAACGTACAGAGGACAGGCCAATGGACCGGAGGATAATGAAAGCTCCTCAGTACATGCTGCCAAGGTCAAACATACAATGTCCCAACGTCGCTACGTTCCACAAACATGATTCACCATTTCCTGAAAGAATAATTCGGGCGTTTACAGCCGAATGGTTGTGAGTTTGGACCAGGTCTCCGTGATGGAAACATCTTGCCGTTCCAAGAGAAAGCGTTCAGTCCTGACAGCCGGTGACAAGCGTGATATTTGCCGTTGGAAACAGTCTCATCCGCGCGCGATACTGTACTTTGAGGACCGGGTGGATGGGTCAAGTGTCAGACTTCTGTCATCTCTTCTAAACAGGATAGACCCTGCAGAAAGTATGGTGCAAAGCACAATTACGCAGTATTTTGAAAAATAAAACTTATCCAAATCAATTTCCCGTGTTTTTGTAAGGTATTTGTGCACTGCACTCCTCGGACCTCGAATTACGAATACCTCGATTTACGAACGAGTTTCTGAGAAACGAAGGGTGTTCGTAAAGCGAGGTTTGACTGTATTAGAAAAGAAAGATGTATATTTGTCAATTTGTCACAAATCAAAATTTTTTGAAAATACTTGGGTCTCCAGAACCCAAAGTGCGGTTTGGCTTCTGGGCATGAGCAGTGGCAACGTCATTATTTCTTGCTGTCCCCCAAATAGGTGCTTGATGTCATATTCTATTAACGCGTAGCTTTATAATGCATCACATTATACTCCGGAAAGTCCTGACGCTGATTATTCTGCAGACGTGGTGGATTCTACTACATTTAGCTGTGAAGTCTGTGAACACTTCGTGAAGATATGATGCGGCTGCGGGTACAGTTCATCGCTTTGAAGGTGAAAGCCTTCCAGTTTCATCCGATGCGTTGCGCCAACGAAAAAAAACACATGACCTTCTTCTAATCATTGCTCCGTTATTCAAGCAGCTTAGCAAGAACCATCATGCGAAATATTTTTTTCTGAACGGTGTCTTGTCACCGTGCTTGTTAATGAGCGATGGTGCGTGGCTTGGGATGCCCATTGCGATCAGCAGGAGTGACGTCTGGATATGAGTGTGACGTAGCGAGCAGTCAGACCTCACATTTCACGCTTGAAATTCGTCTCCTACAGGCAAGACGCGCCGCTCCTTCAGGTGTACTCACTGACGGCGGACTGCAAACGTCACGAAAGTGTCGCCATCCTAAACGAGGTGAGGGTCTTTCGAAGGCAGATCGTAGACAAGTCACCAAAGTCCATTAGCTTTTTTTTCTCTCTTTCTTTCTCTCTTTCTTTTTTCTTGTGCAAGAAGGCAACGGACAATACGACGCGCACAAAAGCGAACATTGTAAAGAGCCAGCTTTCATTGCTCCGTGCGATGAACACTTTGGACTCGTTATGGCATTGCTGCAGTGCCTTGAGACAGTAGGTTAAAAAATCGGAGGACGAACTGCCAAATACGTTTTCTCATCTTCCGTTCAACTCTGTGGTATACGGTTCTAACGGCAACAGCAACAAGATGCGTATAAGCACAACGATATATATTCGAAGCAACAGACGATACAACGGACAAACAAACTGGTCAACCAACGAAGAGAAGAACTAACGATCCATCAAATAATGAACAGAGAAACAAGCATCATCATCAAGCAAGAAGGAGATGCAACAAAGAAGCAACACAAAACAACAAATTACACAGCCAACGTAATCGGGTCTAGGTATATCGTCGTCTTTGGTGATATCGCGGTTAGCCATTTCTCCGTGGTGTGGAAGTACGTAGATATCATTGGTGCTGACTGCGAGGGCTTCTTATTCGCGTCAATCACCTAAATACCAAAATCACAAGTTTCACAAAATCACAACGTCTCGGCGAAAGCCAACACCATTGCTAGGTTATCGATGAGGTTCAGTCCAGTGATCCTCTCATTTCTTGTCATTTCTCGGCTCAACGGCTCTATGTATAGCGCAGAAAGTGTTGGTGACACTGAATAGGGGGATCCGGTCTGAGTAGAGTGCTAACTACCCAATCTTGAAAAGTGTCTAGGTTAGAGTATTACTAAATACTTTTAAAAGTAACTGGTTATCTTCAAGACACTTCGACGTCAGTGTTGGTGACACTGAATAGGGGGATCCGGTCTGAGTAGAGTGCTAAATACCCAATCTTGAAAAGTGTCTAGGTTAGAGTATTACTAAATACTTTTAAAAGTAACTGGTTATCTTCAAGACACTTCGACGTCAGTGTTGGTGACACTGAATAGGGTGGTCCAGTCTCAGTAGAGTGCTAAATACCCAATCTTGAAAAGTGTCTAGTTAAGAGTATTACTAAATATTTTTAAAAGTAACTGGTTACCTCCAAGACACCTCCATGTCAGTGTTGGTGACACTGAATAGGGTGGTCCAGTCTGAGTAGGGTGCTAAATACACAATCTTGAAAAGTGTCTAGGTTAGAGTATTACCAAATATTTCTAAAAGTAACTGGTTAACTTCTAGACACCTCGACGTCAGTGTTGGTGACACTGAATAGGGTGGTCCAGTCTGAGTAGAGTACAACAGTAATAGCCATTACCCGAATTCAATACCGGACGATAATTTTCGTTTCCGTTTCTGTTTCCGGTTATGGAGGACAGTGGTATGCGTTTCCGTTTCCGTTATCATCTCTAATTTCGGTAATATACCGTTTCTGTTTCCGCTACCATTACCGTTACCCTTCCCTGACTTAGGCACACTTACTTAGGCACTTAGACACATTTCAGGATTGGGTATTTAGCAGTCTACTAAGACTGGACCACCCTATTCAGTGTCACCAACACTGACGTCGAGGTATCCTGAAGGTAACGAGTTACTTTTAAAAGTATTTAGTAATACTCTTGCTTAGACACATTTCAAGATTGGGTATTTAGCACTCTACTCAGACCGGACCACCCTATTCTGTGTCACCAACACTTTCCACTGTATACATAGAGCCGTTGAGCCGGGAAATGATAAATGAAAGGACCACTGCATTGAACTTCATGGGTAACTTAGCAAAGTTGTTGGCGTTCGCCGAGACGTCATCATCTGAACTTCAAAAGCGGCCCGAAGCTGTTGTTTCAATCTGGTACTTAAATGTGCCTTTCTCCCCACTCTGCAGCATGTATAGTGCAACGAGGCTTCCCAAGTACAGCTCTTAATGGGCGCGTTAGGCAGGCTCCATATCTCGGAGCGCCATATCCCGGGTTCTCGGGGGAACGTATCCTTGGTGTCTCCACTTACTGGTGTTTGTGAGGCTATCCGGAAGCCGAGCGCCAGAGCCGCTGAGCGCGCGCCACTTATCGAGCTTTCTTCTGTCGTCTGCTTTTAAGTAAACATAGCAGTAAACCATAGCAGTCCTCTATAATATTATAACTATTTACCGCCGACATTCGATGATTTCGGAATCACAAAGAGCATGGGCGGTTGCAACGTGTTGCAACGGTTGTGCCGTTTCGAAATCGAAAGGCAGTACACCGGAACATGCGTCACGCTCCGGAACTGGCTCCGCTCTTCCCCAGCGTTCCCTGACTCCCCAGCACCGAAGAAGGGGTGCGCAGGGTGCACCCGGGAACGTGCACCGGAAGTGACTTTGGAGGTGTTAAGTGATCCCCTGAAAGAGGGAATGTTCCCGGAGCACGAACCTAACGCGCCCAATGATGGATTCTACATATTCCGAATTTAGCGAAGAAAGCAGTTGAATTTGTCCTGGATGCATGGATTTTTGAACAATTGTGATTTTTGTATTTAGATGATTTATGCGAATAAGAAGACTTTGCAGTCAGTGCCAATCATATCTACGTACGTCCACACCACGGAGAAATGGCTAACCATGATATCACCAAAGACAACGATATAGATACACCGGATTATGTTGGCTGTGTAATTCGTTGTTTTGTGTTGCTTCTTTGTTGCATCTCCTTCTTGCTTGATGATGATGCTTGTTTCTCTGTTCATTATTTGATGAATCGTTAGTTCTTCTCTTCGCTGGTTGACCAGTTTGTTTGTCCGTTGTATCGTCTGTTGCTTCGAAGATATACATCGTTATGCTTATACGCCTTTTGTTGCTGTTGCCGTTAGAGCCAAACGTTTTTGCCAGTTCCTTCGCCAATTTTTTTACCTGCTGTTTGAAGTCAGTTTGGCAATGCAGCAATGCCATAACGAGTCCAGAGTGTTCATCGAAAGGAGCAGTGAAACCTCGCTCCTTAAACATTTCACTTTTGTGCGTGTCGTACTGCACGTTGCCTTCTTGAACAATAAAAAAGAAGGAGAGAGAGACAGAAAAAAAAAAACAACTAATGCCCGTTGGTGACTTGTCTACGATCTACCTTCGAAAGACCACAACCTCGTTTAAAGAGCCGATTACCGAAGAAGAGAGAACACGTGACATTTTCGTGACGTTCGCAGTCCGCCGTGAGTGAGTACAGCTGAAGGAACGCCGTGTGAAATGTGAGGTCTGACTGCTCGCTACGTCACACTGATATCCTGACGTCACTCCCGCTGATCGAACTGGGCTTCCCAAGCTACGCGCCACCGCTCACTAAATTGCACAATGACAAGGCACCGGTTTGCTGGTTCCTGATAGACTGGGGGGGGGGGGTGGATTTATTGACAGAAAAAAAAGAGAAAAAGAAAGGGGAAAGGTCAGCCATGCAGCACGGCGGCTTGCTATTCCCTAAAAAATATAAATATGAGAGAAAAATAAATAACAAAAAAAAATAAAAAGAAACCCGGCTCACAGGGAGCCTAGGAGGCCCGTATCACGCACAAAGCGGAGCACCGCTTTTGTGACACTCCACTGACTAGCCCGCTGCACGGGGCCAAGGAGTGTTGCGAGAGAAACGTCTGTCCGTCCGTCCGTGCACCCAAGGTCTCAGAGCTGTTGCCAGAGCACGGCCCGATGATGGTGGTAACGCTGACAGTGGAGGAGCTGATGAGAGATATCGTCTTCTACGGCGCAGCAGGGGCAAGTGAGAGATGGGACGCGGCCCATTTTGAACAGGAGTGAACGGGTAAGGGCAACGTTCTGCCAAAGACGATGTAGAAGGGACTCCTCCTCGCGGATACAGCGGCAGCCGATGACAAACTCCAGTGAAGGGTCGATGGACTGCAGGAATGCATGAGGTCGAATAGCGTCTACAAGAAACTGGCGGGTGCCGTCGCCGCAGAGACGCCGTATTAGCAGGCGACACGCAGACACCGGGAGCGGCAGCAGGGGCACCGGCGTGGTCGCGTCTCGCAGCCGCGTCAGCACAGGTGTTTCCGTGTAGCCCTGTATGCCCGGGTACCCACTGAAGGCAGATAGGGTGGCCGACCGAGGAGAGGTGGGCGTACTCCTGAAGTACCATGGTACGCAGATCACTCACGACGCTCGGGTGGTATGCTGACAGGAGTGCCAAGGACGCCTTACTGTCTGTGAAGGCGACCCATGCATCAGGCACAGATGCAGTGATATGCCGGCAAGCAGTCCGAGCAGCTCCGCATCCGCCGTTCCCGGGGGGGGGGGGGGGGGCGCAGATGTGCCGTGTCATTCAGAGATAGCGATAACACACCACGGAACGCGTTTCAAGATGGACCCCCACAAAAACGCTCATTTTCATGTTATCCTGGTTTCGTCACTGATTTTCCTTTCTCTCACACCGGCCAATCAAATTTTCCGTACCTCCGGAAGACAACCGTCCTCGGTAGCTCGGTCGGTAACGTGCTGGCTTGCTGAGTTCAAGATCGCGGGTTCGATCCCGGCCGAGGGCGGTTATCAATGTGGGGGAGGGTAAACATTGCTTCCAGCACCGTGTGTTGGAGATTTCCGGCGCACGTCAAAAGAACCTCAGGTGGTCCAAATTATCCGCAGCCCTATACCCTGCGGCACGTGCAACATGTCCCCACACTGCGCAGACAATCCCTTCACAGTACCATTCCGGTATAGACAAAATCTAACATGAGGCTTTAAGCTCGAAACTGCAACGCCTGTTGTAATTGTCCGTTCTTGTGTTGTTGTAAATTGCCCTGTGACCTATCCACCCGCGACTATATACCCACATGTATGGGTAAAGATTATTGTAAATACAGTAAAATAAAATTCACTCAATGTTCTCTACTTCTTCACCGCCTCGTGTGTAGGTGATCTTCTGTGTTCCTAGCCATTGGAAGGATTTGGGAATTCAATTGGCCTTCGATTCTGAATGTATTTACTGCACCAAAATTTAAGTCGCGTTTGATCAGATGATTATCCAGATAGCCGTGGACGCCAAATTGTCGTATATTCCATTTTATTTCGTGATAACTCTTGATATAAACGTGATATCGAAGATGTCACCATTTAATTACGTAGTCTGTATATCCTTGCTTATAATAGCTATGAGTGCGGGGCCCATACCTGTTTCTCTTGCTACAGCCTGCGAGGTAGTGTTTGGTCAAATCGTTCATTTTCAAGCGACCAAAGAACAAACAGGAGACAAGACCACGCGCAAGTCGCTCTGTTGCTGTTTCGTGTTTGTTCTTTGGTCGCTTGTGGATTTACACCAACCAGCCCAATCTATATACTTCAGACATTTTGTCAAATCGTCGCACTAGTGGCACTCGCTGGCGGAAAATTGTCAGTTTCCTCTATTTTAGCTCGTAATAACTCTTGATACCAACTTGATATTGACGGTATCATCATGTAATTACGTAGTCTGTATATCGTCTGCGGACCGTAGCTGTTTTCCTTGCCGCAGCCCTAGAACTCACATTTAGTTAATTTGTCGTCCACAAGGCAATCACAGGCGTCAAGCTGCCAATTTCATCCGGCAATCTCCCGATATGGGGAAAGTCTCATGCTCGTTCCCACAGTTATACATCACGTCTAATACCCCTGTCACACGGTAAACCGAATGACATTCCCAGAGAATGACAATCGCACCGAATGTCATTCGTTTTTTTTACATCGAGGTACACGAAGAAACAGAATATCATTCGCAAATGATGTCAGTGTCGATAATTAAGGCACCAGGGTCAAATATATGAAGCATTATACGGGTACATTAGTTATATAGTTTTATTTCTTTTGCTCGAAACTAGCGAAACATTAGATTATTTCACAGAATCGTTGCCTTTTCAAAGACACCTAGTTGGCTAATTCCCATAAGCAAAGAAAACTAAGAAGCCTATCTGCACCACGCTTGGCAACGTGGCGACTGGGAACCAGGGTAGTTCTCTGAAAAAGAGTGTTTAGCCTTCCTTCCTTCGCGTCAAAAAATTCGTGATGAAATATTGGGGTACAACTTTTCATTCGTCTTTTATTGTCGTCGTTGTTTTTGATACCTCTCTACTGCGAGGGTACGCTATCGGTGCGAGACGGAAAAGCGAATGTGTTCTCCGACCGCAAACGCCCGCAAAAATTCTGGAAGAATATCGATTTCTAGTAGAGTACTGAAGAGGCCGCATTCTTAGGATCATGTCCGGCCCGATCCCGTTCGCTCTTTACCTAGCCCGGGCCCTCCCAAGCTCGAAGTATTCTAGGATTCCCGGCCCGAGGCCGAAAAAAATATATAGATTACCTCGGCCAAGTGCAGTCAGCTGTAAAAGTGGACCCTGGCTCACTAATAGTGGGCTAACACATGCTTGGGCCCAACCTAGTCCCAGTAATGTAGGGGTTTTGACCCATATTGTCAAACCTGAGTCCATGCTGGGCCCGCAAAAAAATGCTTTGCCCGGCCCGGCCCGTGGACCGGGCCACGGTTTTCGGGTAAGGCCATGCCTGTGCGGGCGTTTGCGTGACTTCAGTCTTGGTGCGTAGAAACGAAACTTTGATATGACCGATGAAAGATGAAAGTCACTGAAAAGGTTAGCCAGCTGTAGGATTCGAACCCACATCTCCTGGATTACCGGTCCAGGGCTCTACCAATTAATTGAGCTAAGCTAACACGCCTTCTCAGCGACTTCCAAGGCTGCGTCATCTGAAGGGACAAACCAGCCACTCTCTCTCTCTCATCCTCCTTTCACTCTTACATTTTTGCTCACTGATACACACATTCATACGACGGGATCGACGCATGTGGCAACTGTTGAACAAGAGAGAGAACTGAACTTCTTAGGCAATTTGAGGATTTGTATGTGTTTGTCCTTTCTATGTTGTTCCAGCCTCAGAACATCAGTTCTGTTTTGATATGACGTCCGTTCATCTCTACCATCTTATCACAACCGTTTGCGATTACATCTCTCCTTCCTTTT